>NC_134477.1:54626136-54677102 GCF_964194025.1 Convolutriloba macropyga
TTTCTGGTAACACTTTGTTCAGTCCCTTAATCTATTTGAAGCTTTCATATTAAAACTGATAGGTAGCAACATCAATGGCAGTTTGCTGTTAACCGTGAAAAATTCTTATTGTAGATCTAACCTGTCGAAATATTGCTACGGATATTAGATGGCAACTTAGAAACTAAAATGTTTACTGACATTTTTTTATCGGTTAACTTAAAAGAAGTATGAAAAAGTTAGTTTATTTGCAGGAAAAAATATCTTGTTATTCTCAAACAAAGTTTTTGCCTTACAGGAAATGTGCTCGTACTTTGATTTGAAAAAATCAACTTAGATGATGACCCTGATTATTTCAAAAATATTCGGTGCGCATTAAAATACAAAAAAAAATCCAATCTCTCATTCTTTAAATTCAAATGAAAACTTTGAGTTTCAAATATTTTTTGAGCAATTTCTTTCTGTACAACCTTTGCTCTTTCTATTACCAATCTAATCTGGTCTTTCTACCATCTAACTTGTTGAATTCCTCCACTTAGAAATTTCATCTACTTCGTGATGTTGTGAAAAGATGATCACAACCTTTCCTTACTTTATCTTAGTCTTGAAAAGTTTTCTAAATATGTTGTTATCTCTTTTGTGACATAATACCAAAGAGGCGACTAAGGTATATATGGAAAAGCATTCAAAGTATGAATTGAATTTCACTGAGTGATTTCTCTCACACTTCACACAAACAAATTTTTCAAAACCATTTGTTAAAATTATATTGATTTCATGGTAGCAAATATGTAATGGATATCGTCGTAGAAAAAGTGTACAACTCAATTTAAGCAAACTAAATTTTTTAATATAATTGAAACTATTTGGGAAAACAGTTGTTTATCCACTATTTGTGGCTGATATAAACAATGTCAGTAATTAGGAATCTCTAAAGAACACAGCTGACTTCATCCGGAAAAATGAACGCTGAACGTCAAGTCTTAATCAGTGCTGATTCAGTGAAATTGCAAGTATTGGATGAGTACTTTATCAGAGCTCTGATCATGTCCTTTTTAGAATTACACGTCTTATATCAAATCTTGGCAAGTCTTGAATCCAGTCTGGGACAAGACTTGACAAGTCTTGCGCAATTCAGACGTGAAAAGTACTACTTTGTCAGTTCAATATGTGTATTCCACTGGAAAAAATTCTGATTAAGAACTGAAACTCTTTCCGGGATTTAATTTCTTCTTCTCTGGAGTCATGCACTCTTGTAGCGACTGGTTTGGCTTTAAAAGGTAGTGCTAGTTATGACCACCCAGCTCAATTGGGAAATTTGAACCCAATAATGCCTCCGTCCCTTCGCCCCACCCCACCCCACCCCACGTCAAATATATTATTTGCCATATTTCGCGTATCGCTTCCCAGGTTCAGGGCCAGACTCAAACTTTCCTCTGATCAAACATACTAGAGCGCACGGAACTGACAGGGTCTGGAAGCCAGTTTGAGCGCACTACTGTCTGGACCATGGTCTGGAGATGATCTGATCAGAGGACACCTGGGTCTAGAAAGTCTGATCATTGGCGGGTTCGAGCACACTTGATTTTGATCAGAGGCCGTTTCGAGCGAACTTCAGTCCCATCAGAGTTCACTTCAACCGCTCGATAGTCTGATCATTTCATCATTTTTTCTAATTATAAGGTGATGATGGGTCTGCCACGAGCCCAGAATGATATCTGTTCTAAGCAGAGACTCGTCAATAATTACAAAAGAAACAATCCGCTAACAAGTGGTCGGTCTCGGTCCCTTAAAAAAAGGAACAGCAGCGACCCATAAAGACATATATATATATATATATATATATATATATATATATATATATATATATATATAAATTTATATACATATATATATATATATATATATATATATATATATATATATATATATATATACATATAAATATACGATATATGTACAACCACAGGTGAAAGAATTTATAGACACAGTAAAAAGAGTTTGAGTTTATCAAAAAATTGAATTTGAGTAGTTCGTTTTAAGACTGAATGTTCCATCTTACTGTGGTAAAAGGATTCCTCTGCCTGAGATGCACCCAGCCATTTCAAGTACCATGGAGGACTTCTACTGGCTGAATTTGGCGTATACTAATGATAATGGCTGGGATCCTTGGCGAGCCTCATGGATATTGTGTGAAAGGCGTGTGACAATTTCTTCAGGTAAGTTTACTAATTAAGATATTAAAAAAGGAATTGTAAATATAAAAATTTCGATGTGCGTGATTGGGGCTCGAACCCACTCGTGTTGATGTTCTGGTTTTTCTAGGTAAAAGTTCACTGTATTCAGTTGACATCTGTAGCTACAGGTTTTTCGTTTCAATGTTGAATTCGTCGCAAATTTAAAATGGAGATCAACGAATTCATTTGAGCGGGTTTGAACCGTAGCGCCCAGTTCTGTTGTTGTCTTAAGCGAACCACGCTGAGTGTCATGTGTGCTGCTGCATGAATTCAATTGTTCGTTCAAATAAACTAACTTTCCCTTTGATGCAAATAAAGCTGAGGCTTAGATCGCTGGCCTTGTTTTCAAATAATCCTGATTCAAGGTAGAAATCAGATTGAGGACAGAAAAGAAGGAAACGGTTCAGTTTAGTATAAAAAGATGGTGGAAAAAAAGTAAAGCGTTGTTTCTGACTTGAAAAAGCGTTAAAACAAAAGTGACAAAATTAAGAAGTTGTTAAGAAAAGTGCTACGCTAACCCAAACCATAAAACCACTGAAACCAAACCTTGCTCAGTAAAATGGTGAATGTTTCTTTATTTTTTAATCTGAAAGAGGAGTTTTTAATCAGTGTTGAGGAAAACTGGAAAGTAATTACAAGGAAAGTATAAATAAAAGCCATCGAAAGAATACGCAACTGTTGGACAAAACGATATTGATGGCAGCTGTGGTCGGTTCAGCCCGAATTGACTAGGCGAGGGGACGGCTGAACATATAAAAACAGAATGAGATGGACAGAGAATGACAAAGATGAGTTGTATTTGGCCCTGAATTGATTAGATGAGCGGCCGGCCGAATGGTCGTAACTTATATGATTGTTATGTTGCTTTTCAAAGTTTATTTCTTGTAGAGTAGCAGAAAAATAATAAGGAAATCTGGAGACAATTGAACTGCACTCGAACCGCAGTCGTTTAAAATATTTGATCTTCCGTTAATTTTTCCACGCTTTGTTGACCACTGTGCCATTTTCCTCCTCTTCAAGACGCTAGAATGTTGTTGGAAATTTATTGGATAGAAGAAACGATTCAATGAAATGAGTATTAGTTTGCTGGAGTTGGACTCGAACCGTAGTTGTGTGTACTTTATATAACCATTTTTCTGCTAATCGCAGCTGTGCCATTCGATAACAATTTGTATTTATTCGACTGTCAGCGTTTCATTTGCGCTGTTTGTTTCTCTCAGTTTTTCGGTTTGTTGTTGTTGTACCTACCTTTCCCTGTTTCTTGAGTCTTTCTTTTTGTGTTCTCAGTTCTAGTTGTTTTTTTCTTCTGCCAATGAGCAAAATTCTTTTTTTTTGAAAGACTGTTTTCTTTGATATTGAATTTCCTGGATTGTTCTGGAATTGATCCTATTTTGTTTGTTTATGACGTACACAGGAAAAAGAACTAGAATAACTTTCACACCCTTGAGGTATTCTAGCTGTTTCGGCTGAAACTATCGCTGACAAAGGAATTTATCTTCACAGAAACGTTCCTTTGCGATTAAAAAATGATATTATTCACCATATGACTGAGTTAGTTACCCCAATTGAATCTAATTTGCGAACAAATCCTAGGCGCAAAATAGCATCGAACTCTTTTTCTACATCTAAGCATACCAAACCAACCATTTCAGACAACGTGAAGGCTTCACTGACGTGCTGAGTGAGTTTAATGAGTTTGTCTGTGATACAGCGGAGTTTCCTCTAAGCACTCTGAGTCTCGTCTAATATATTTTGAATTCCTAAATGTTCCATAACAATGTTTTTCAGAACAGTTTCACATGTTTTGGGTAGGCAATTTGTAAGACTAATGGGTCGGTAGTTGCCTGGTTTTGGTATCATTTTAATCTCCGATTCCTTCGAAATAACAGAAAGATACGAGTTGTTTATGGAGCTCGATATGAGGAGACAGGCAAGGGCTTTAAAATTCTTAGGTTATTCTTTAGAGAAATTGTAGCAAGTTTTGTTCTGCGCAGGGCACGTTTTTCTCAACTATTTCAGGATTTCATCAAGTTTTTTGTGGTAACCATAATGTAGGTTGATCAATATCTTCATTTATTGCTTTGGCTTCCTTTTCCGAAATTATTGAAGATTCTGTTTCGTAATTTTTCATCGTGTCTTTTTGCATTTTTTTGATCATTTCACTTTTCTTGTCTCCTTGTCTGTGACCGCCACGCATTTTTTGTAGAATAATTTTGGTTATTCTGCTTGTTTCTTCGGGCCCGTTTTTACTCGTTAGTTCTTTTATTGCATTGCCACCCTTATCAAACATACTTTCCAAGACTTTTGCTCTTCTGGACGCCTCATTGACCGTTTCACTTCTTTCTGTGGGTAGTTAATCTCTTTGCTTGAAGAAGTATAGTGATCGCCAAGTGCAAGACTGAGCTCTCCTCGACCACTTCTCCTCAATTTTATCAATTTTTGTGTCTCAATACTAAAGAGTAACGCTTTCGTGATAATGCAGGAGTCTTCCCAAGGTTTTTCTATTAATTCAACGAAACTCTTGCTGAAATGATTTAATTCTTCCTTTTTTGGATACTCCACAGGCCAGATATTTGATTATCTCTAAAAGTCTCGTGCGTTTTCTCTAAACTTTCTGTAAATGGTTTTTGATTTAAGTTTCAAAATTTTGATTTTTTTTGACATTCATTGTGGTAATTTTAACTTTTGAATCGCTGACTAGATCTTCCGATACCTGAAAGTCTTTAGAATGCGTAAGAATTGAATGATTACAAAAGTGCAGATTTATGATATTTTTGCTTTTTCCATCAAATGACTAATAGGTGTGATAACCGTAGTTAAGCAGGTTAAAAGCGTCCTCGTCACTAATATTTAGGAGCTTTTCTCCGTTCCAGAATCATTGGAGCTGTTTAATGCTTGTTGAGGAGCATTAATATCGCCGCATACGAATAAGTTTTTCAACAATCCTGTGAACTTTTTCCCGGTCAACAGCAGCTTTCCAGGGGAAATATGAGCAGTTGTTATCCAAAAGCCATCAAGAAGAGCAACTTATGGCAAAATTTTAGTATTTCTAGAATTCCTCCATTGCTATCAGTTTCTTTTTTACAAGTTCTGTTCGCTGTAGAACAATGCTGTTCTTCACTAAGATAGCAAATCCATGATGACCGTTTTTGCAGGTTTCCATCGCAGCAAAATAATTGTCGATGTGGGTTGCTTTTTTCAATTTCTTAACTTCCTTCAGGCAAATTACATTGTCATCTGCTGAAAATAAAATCCGATCGCTTTTTTTGCTGTTTAGCCCGCGACAATTTCATTTCAGAATTTTGAGCTTATTCATTTTGTGTAGTGTTTTGGCTGTTTCCTAGGTTGCTTGTCTGTATTGAAAGAACAGGAGCTGTGTGTGCGCTTTTAATGCTGTCTTGTATTCTTTGGTCGTCCATTTAATCCTTGAAGATGCGTGAGGTGCTGTTAGAGACAATATTTATTATGTCACTGTAAGAGATATTGTTAGGAACTGTTCGCAACTTCATCTACTTGAAGAATTTTTTTCAGCTGATGGTGGTAGCTCAGTGTTTGCTTGAGATCTGAATTTGTTGGCTACGGCTGAGAATTTTTCTCATTTATCATTTTTGAGGCCTTAACTAACTTGTGCCGATATGTTGGACTGCCGCATGAGCGCCACCACACTTTGAGCATTTGGCGTTTTCTTTTGAAACAGTGCATTCTTTAACACTATGATATTGCGAGCAGATATCCAACACACTATGATATTGCATTACTGCATTCCCATGCTGAGCGGCAGAATTTTTGACGTTTGAATAATTGAATTACATGCTGTGGTTCTCAGCTTGCTTCACATCGGTATAGCTGCCAATTTTTTTTGAGCTGCGTTGACTTGATTGTTTGATTCCGTAATCAAACGTATTAGTTTTGTTGGCTGGCCAATTACTCGAGTTGTTATTTATGAATTTGTCTACAATGGCAAAATTTGCTTTAGTTTTCAGATTAGGAAGTCGGCTCCTGGCACTCACCATAGCATTTAGAAAATCCTGATTTAGAAAGAGCCTCTGGTTTGAATAAAGAAATCGGTATTGTTGTTCAGTTCGACCTGAGTGCTCTTGCAAACTGAAAATGTGATGGTCTTCGATCAATCGAATCAACCATACGTCTCAGATAAAAGTCATTCAATTTGGCTCATGTTGATAATCAGCCTCAATGAGGCTCTGAATTTTCAAACGTTCTCTATAGAGACTAGATCTGGAGAAAAATTTTTCGATATTCATAAAACTTGGAAGTTAACTTTGATAAGAAGTCTATGGGCTCTTAAATAAAGGAGAGAGCAAAGAAAAGAGCTACTTAAAAAGCTAGAGCTGAGGAAGAGGTAGATTTAGGACTTTTAGAGAGTAAAAATTGAGCGGAAAAAAGGTAATTGAAAAGTCGGGATTTTAAATCTTAATCGGCTTTTAGTGAAAAATCTATTTTCAGAAAACTCTTAACTCCAAAGGACTTTCATAAACAAAGTGGAGTACTTCCTTGTGGCTTTCTTATCGGACTTTGAGGTAGTGATCCAAAGATGACATCAATAGAGTATTATTCATCACATCAATAGAGCTTCAGTCATCATCAGTCATCCGAGACTGACATCAATAGAGTATCAATCATCATAGGCATATATTTTAGATTCAGAGATTTCCTTAAAATAACTGTCTGTGTCCATCTGTGGTGGCAGCAAACTTTAGCATTGGCATGCAAAGGTTTCCATTTCCCAAGTTATGAAAAATCTTCATTGCACAAAAGCACATCTGATTTTGAATTGACTTGAATAATTTTTGTGCTGGAGAAATTAGTTTTGTTGAAAACCATATATTACAAAAACATTTAAAATCTCATGTGTGTTGAACTATAGTCTCGGATCAGACGTTAATTATGCCAGCAAAATCTAATAATAGTCTGATTATGGTCTGCGCAATGGTCTTAATTTGAGTCTGGCCTATGGTCTGGAGATGGACTGATGTGAACTCCTTCGGTCCGGAAAATCAGACCAGAGAACCTCTAAATCTGAAAAAGCTGATCAGGGACGATTTAGGACTGGAAAGTCTGATCAGGGTCATTTTTGGTCCGGAAAGTCTGATCAGAGATAAATTTGCTCTGCACAGTCGGATCAGAGAATATTTGAGTCGTCACTTCAACCTAGTTTATCAACCTTAAAACTTTTTTCATTTACCGACGTCTTGCTCACTATTGCTCAAACTATTTTATATCTAAGTGTAATTTTTAGGGGGGTGAAGGGGGGATGGGGGAGGAGTGAATACTATATGTTTCTACGCAAACTCCAAAAGTAAATAATCACGGCAAAAAAATGGGCCGACATAGACTTTCTAATTCGATTTCTTCAAAATAAATTGACAAACGTTTTTCATGAAGTTCGACATTTTTTTCACTTAATTCGACAGTTCTTTAAAAATTTATAAACAAATAAAAACTTTGGCTTTTACTTCTACACAAATAAAGTGAATTATCAGGGCAATAAAATGGGTTAAAATAGACTTTCTAACTCCTCTTCTTCAAAAAGATATTCACAAACGTTTTTCATGAAGTTCGAAATTTTTTTCACCTAATTCGACAGTTCATTAAAATTTTGTAAACCAATAAAAACTTCGGCTTTTACTTCTACACAAAATAAAAAGTGCATGATCAGGGCAACAAAATGGGTTAAATTAGACTTTCTAACTCGTCTTAACAAACGTTTTTCATAAAGTTCGATATTTTCTTCACCTAATTCGACGGTTCCTTAAAATTTTGTAAACAAATCCAAATATTGGCATTTACTTCTACACTAAATCAAAAAGTGCATTATCCGGGCAACCACAGCAAGATCCAGGAGTGAGTTTAATCAATTTCTCTGTTGTACAGCGCAGTTTCCTCTAAGCACTCTGAGTCTCGCCTAATATGTTTTGAATTCCAAATTGTTCCTTAACAAATTTTTCAGAACTGTTTCACATATTTTGACCAGGCAATTTGTAAAACTAATAGGTCGGTGGTTGCCTTGTTTTGGTATCATTTTAATCTCAGATTCTTTCGAAATAACTGGAACACATGAGTCGTCTATGGAGCTCGATATGAGGAGACAGGCAAGGGCTTTAACATTTTTAGTTAACTCTTTAAGGAGTTCGTAACAAATTTTGTCCTGTCCAGGGCATGTTTTTCTCGTTTATTTCAAAATTTCATCAAGTCTTTTGTGGTAACCATAATGCAGGCTGTTCAATATCTTCATTTGTTTTTGTTATTGCTTTGGTTTCATTTTCAAAAATTATTGAAGATTCTGTTGTGTAATTTTTCATTGTGTCTTTTAACGATTCTTTGAAAATTTCACATTTCTCCTTGTTTTTGACCGCCACGCATTTTTTGTAGAATAATTTTGGTTATTTTTTTGGGCTCGTTTTTACTCGTTAGTTCTTTTTTTGCTTTCCGGAAACCTTTGCCACCCTTATCAAACGCACTTTCCAAGACTTTTGCTCTTCTGGCCGCCTCATTGAACGTTTCACTTCTTTCTGTGGGAAATTAATCTCTTTGTTTGGAGAATTATAGTGATCGCCAAGTGCAATATTGAGCTTTCCTCGACCTCTTCTCCTCAATTTTATCAGTTTTTGTGTCTCAATACTGAAGGGTAACGCTTTCTTGATAATGCAGGAGTCTTCCAAAGGCTTTTCTATTAATTCAACTAAACTCCCGATGAAATGATTTAATTCTTCCTTTTTTGGATACTTCGCAGGCCAGATATTTGATTATCTTTAAGAATTTCGTGCGTTTTCTCTAATCTTTCTGTAAAGGATTTTTGATTTAAGTTACAATATTTTAATTTTTTTGACATTCATTGTGGTAATTTTAGCTTTTGGAATCTCTGACTAGGTCTTCCGATACTTGAAAGTCTTTAAAATGCGTAAGAATTGAATAATTACAAAAGTGCAGATATATGATATTTTTGCATTTTCCTTCAATTGACTAATAGGTGTTATAGCCGTAGTTAAGCATGTTAAATGCGCCCTGTTCACTAATATTTAGGAGCTTTTCGCCGTTTTCAGAAACATTGGAGCAGTTTAATGCTTGTTGAGGAGCATTAATATCGCCACATACGAATAAACTTTTCAACAATCCTGTGATTTTTTTCTCTGTCAACAGCAGCTTTCCAGTGGAATTATGAGCAGTTGTTATCCAAAAGCCATCAAGAAGAGCAACTTATGCAAATTTTTAGTAATTCTAGAGTTCCTCCATTGCTATCAGTTTTTTTACAGTTTCTCTTTGCTGTAGAACAATGCTGTTCTTCACTAAGATAGCAAAGCCATAACAATCGTTGATGTGGGTTGCTTTTTCCAATTCTTAACTTCCTTCAGGCAAATTACATTGTCATCTGCTGAAAATAAAATCCGATCGCTTATTTTGCTGTTTAGCCCGCGACAATTTCATTTCAGAATTTTCAGCTTATCCATTTTGTGAAGTGTTTTGGCTGTTTCCTAGGTTGCTTGTCTGTATTGAAAGAACAGGAGCTGTGTGTGCGCTTTTAATGCTGTCTTGTATTCTTTGGTCGTCCATTTAATCCTTGAAGATGCGTGAGGTGCTGTTAGAGACAATATTTATTATGTCACTGTAAGAGATATTGTTAGGAACTGTTCGCAACTTCATCTACTTGAAGAATTTTTTTCAGCTGATGGTGGTAGCTCAGTGTTTGCTTGAGATCTGAATTTGTTGGCTACGGCTGAGAATTTTTCTCATTTATCATTTTTGAGGCCTTAACTAACTTGTGCCGATATGTTGGACTGCCGCATGAGCGCCACCACATTTTGAGCATTTGGCGTTTTCTTTTGAAACAGTCCATTCTTTAACACTATGATATTGCGAGCAGATATCCAACACACTATGATATTGCATTACTGCATTCCCATGCTGAGCGGCCAAATTTTTGATGTTTGAATCATTGAATTACATGCTGTGGTTCCCAGCTTGCTTCACATCGGTATAGCTGCCAATTTATTTTGACGCCATGATTTTGAGCTGCGTTGACTTGACTGTTTGATTCCGAAATCACAGGTATTAGTTTTGTTGGCTGGCCAATTGCTCGACTTGTTATGACGTTTACAATGACAAATCTTGGTTTAGTTTTAGGATTAGAAAATGTATTCCTGGCACTCACCATGGAATTTAGAAAGGCCTGATTTAGGTTAGTAAACCTCTGGTTGAATAAGGAAATCGGTATTTTTGTTCAGTTCGACCTGAGTGCTCTTGCAAACTGAAAATGTGATGGTCTTCGATCAATTGAATCAACCATACGTCTCAGATAAAAGTCATTCAATTTGGCTCATGTTGATTATCAGCCTCAATGAGGCTCTGAATTTTCAAACGTTCTCTATAGAGTCTAGATCTGGAGAATTATTTCAATATTAATAAAACTTGTTAGTTAACTTTGATAAGAATTCTATGGGCTCTACAATAAAGGAGAGAGCATATAAAAGAGCTACTTAAAAAGCTAGAGCTGAGGAAGAGGTAGATTTAAGACTTTTATTGATTAAAGATGAAGCGGAAAAAAAGTAATTGAAAATTTGGGATTTTAAATCTTAATCGGCTTTTAGTGAAAAATCTCTTTTCAGAAAAATCTTACCCCCAAAGGGCTTTCATAAACAAAGTGGAGTACTTCCTTGTGGCTTTCCTATCAGACTTTGAGGTATTCATCCAAAAACGGCATCAATAGAATATTATTTACCACATCAATAGGGTTCAATCATCGTCAGTGATCCGAAAGTGACATCAATAGAGTATCAATCATCATAGCCATAAATATTAGATTCAGAGATTTCGTTAAAATAACTGTCATCAATGGTAACGGATAACTTTAGCGTTGGCATGCAAAGGTTTCTGTTTCCAAAGTTTTGAAAAATCCTCATTGCACAAAAGCGCATCTGATTTTGAATTGACTTGAATAATCTTTGTGCTGGAGAAATTAGTGTTTTTGAAAATCAAAAATTACAAAAATATTTAGTCATATATAGTCAATCATATATTACAAAAATGAAGTCTCATGCGTGTTGAACTGTTGTCTCAGCTCAGACGTTAATTATGCCTAAAAAATTTAATAATAGTCTGATTATGGTCTGGGCAATGGTCTGAAATTGAGTCTGGCCCATGGTCTAGAGATGGACTGATATGAACTCCTTCGGTCCGGAAAATCAGACCAGAGAACCTCTTAATCTGAAAGAGCTGACCAGGGACGATTTAGGTCTGGAAAGTCTGATCAGGGTCATTTTTGTCCGGAAAGCCTGATCAGAGAAATATTTAGGTCTGCACTTCAACCTAGTTTATCACCCTTAAAATTTCCTCATTTACAGACGTCTTGCTCTTTATTGCCCCAATTATTTTGTATCTAAGTGTAGTTTTTTAGGGGGGTGAAGGATGGGGGAGGGGTGAATACTATATGTTTCTACACAAACTCAAAAAGTACGTTATCACGGCAACAGAGTGGGCCAACATATTCTTTCTAATTCATGTTCTTCAAAAAGTTATTAACAAACGTTTTTCATGAAGTTCGACAGTTTCACCTAATTCGACAGTTCAATAAAAATTGAAAAAAAAATAAGAATTTTGGAATTTACTTCTACACAAAATCAAAAAGTGCATTATCAGAGCAACAAAATGGGCTAAACTAGACATTCTAACCTGTCTTCTTCAAAAAGTCAAAAAGTTGTTAACAAAGTTTTTTATGAAGTTCGACATTTTCTTCACCTAATTCGAGAGTTCATTAAATTTTCGAGAGTTCATTTATTTATACACAATCTTAAAAAGTGCATTATCAGGACAACAAAACGGGCTAACAAAGACTTTCTAACTTGTCTTCTTCAAAAAGTTATTAACAATTGTTTTTCATGAAGTTCGACATTTTCTTTATCAATATATTGGCATTTACTTCTACACAAAATCAAAAAGTGCATTATCAGGGCAACAACAGCAAGATCCATAGAGAATGTAAGCCAATCCATTTTGCATCCCGTTTCCTCAATTCTGCAGAGCACAAACACACAATCAATGATCTGGCCCGGGTCGAGGTTCGACGGTAAATTTTCTCTAGATCAAAGTTTTATTGTTGCAGCACAAATTTCTGTAATTTTTTTCTTGTGCGGAGCCAGGATAAGATTTATGCCCTTTGAAAAGAAGGTAATAAGTGGACAAAACATTGTAATTGTAGTGTATTTCTAATAGTGTAAATTCTTCAAAATTGTCGTGTATTTCTAAGAGTGTAATCGCTTCAAAATTGAACTTGTCCCCACCAAAAAATTGGACTAAAGAGTGTAATCAAAATTAATTTTTTAGTGTGTAAAAAGAGTGGAGTAAAGATTTTAAAAAGAGTGTAATTTTTGCAAAGTTACACTCTTACACTTTTTTCCCTGCTATTTAAGAGTGGAAAAAGCTTAACACCCTTAATCTCGCTTAATAAAGGTGGACTATGTGTGGACACCTCGGCCCGGGTGACCACTAAATCCTGTGAAGCCAGCATTATGTGATAATTGCTATATAGCGTATCCATATTAGAAAAACAAATCTTTCCTGATCAAACAACATAAAGTTAAGGGATTAAAAATAAATATGGCCCAATGAAATTGTAGGAGTAATAACAATTAAAGTTGGTCTTACCAAAAATCTGCTCAATTAGCGTCGTGAATTGATGAGATTTAAACGACAAGCTAATGTTAGCAATCAAAAAAATAATGACGATAGCCCCCTTTTTTCTATAGGTACTTAATCTAAAGACCTGCGTGATTTCTGTGCCAGAGCAGACAAAATAGAACTACAAGCAAAACTTGCCCAGAACTTATTTTTACAGTACATATACCCCAAAAAACTTTGGGAAAGAAACGTGTACCATTGACAATTAGGTACATAAAAAAGATAGGCACTGAGTTTCCAAAACTTCATCAGATCATCGTAATTTGGAAAAAGCAGTGTAAGTTTTAAATATAACAAAATAATTAATTCACTGCGAAGTTTTAAATATAACAAAATAAATGCTTATATATGAACAGAGGACTGTAAGGTAATGTCGATACTCAAGATCTTTTTGTTACTTTTTGAATCTGAACTCTTTCCAAGAAATCTGACCAAGTATTACATTTCTTAGTTCCCTCGATAGGTCACAATGTCATTCAAAATATTTTTGTGTTTTTCTTAACTCCCTTCTCGACACGCCGAAGCTTTGATACGGTGAAAATTTTGTTTTGCTTTACAACAACCTGGCCAATAGGTTTTTTTTGGCCAATTCAAAGTTAACATTTTTTGCTGCGTATAGTTTGCTTGACCGCTTATGAAAGAAAAAATGAGCAAGTGACAGTCTATTTTCTGTTCGCAAAAAGTGAGTTTCAAAATAATAAATCCTCTTTCGTATGATAGGCAGCTCTGTAGTTCAGCATGGTAGTTCAGCTATTTGTAGAATACAATATTTTATTTTCACTTCTATGGGATTTCTTATTTTTTTCTGTTAAAACAAGCTTTGGCAGCACAGTAAAATTGAAGCTTAAAAGAAGAAAGTAGTTTTCTATCAACGGTTAGTGAAAGTACGCCAATGTATTGTCGATGACTTAAAAAAGAAAACATAGTTTTTTTTCAATTTCTTAGGAAGAAAGTCTCGTAAGATATATAGGGCATCAATTCCTTGCATCAATTTGGCCAGTATCCTTCAATAACAATTGAAAAATCAAAAACAATACCTCAACAACAATTGAAAGTTGATCTTGCCAATAATCTACACAATTTGCGGCGTGAAATGATGAGATTTAAAAGATAACTTTAATTTAGCAATCAACAAAATGATGACAATAATCCCGCTTTTTAGGTACGTAATTTACAGACCTGGGTCATTTCTCTGCCGGTGCCGATAAAATAAGACAAGCAAAACTGGCCCAGAACTTATTTTTACAGTACAGAATTTTGGGAAAAAAATGTGTACCATTGACAATTAGGTAAATTAAAATAGAGTGCCACTGAGTTTCAAAAACTACATCAGATCATCGTAAAAAGGCAGTGTAATTTTACTGCGAAGTTTCCAATATGTCATCAAAAATGCCTATTTATGAACAAAGAGCTGTAAGGTAATGACGCTACCTAAGGTCTTTTTGTTACCTATTTGAATCTGACGTCTCTCCATGAAATCTGAACAATTATTGCGTTTCTGAGTTCCCTCGGAAAGTCTCAATGTCATTCAAATGTTTTTTTTGTGTTTCTGAACTCTCTTTTTGACTTGCAGAAGCTTTGATGCGATGAAATTTTGTTTTGGTTAATAATAAGGTGACCAATAAGTTTTTTTTCGGCCAATTCTCAGTTAACATTCTCAGTCAGCAAAAAGCTAGTTTCAAAACAAAAAAAACTCCTTTCGTATGATAGGCAGTTCTGTAGTTCAGCATGTGTGCTATTAGTAGGACTGAAAATTTTATTTTCACTTCTTTGGGAAGGAACATATTTTCTGTTAATACAAGCTTTGGCAGCGCAGTAAAATTGAAACTAAAGAGAAGAAATTAGTCTTCTATCAAAAGTTAGCAAAAGTACGCTAATGTATTGTCGATGACTTAAAAAGAGAAAACATAAGTTTTTTTTCAATTTCTTAGGAACAAAGTCTCGTAAGACATATAGGTTTTCAAGTCCTTGCGTCATTGTGGTCAATATCCTTCAATAACAATTGAAAGTTCCAAAAAAATCCTTCAATAACAATTGAAATTTGGTCTTGTCAAAAATCTACCCAATTAGCGTCGTGAAATGATGAGAATTAAATGATAGTTAATGTTAGAGAAGTTAATGTTAGCAATCAATAATATAATGACAACAATCACGCTTTTTTCTATAGGTACTTAATTTACAGACCGGCGTGTTTTCTGTGCCAGAGCCGCTAAAATAAGATTACAAGCAACATTGGCCCGGAATTTATTTTTGCTGTATAGATACCCCAAAAAATTTTGGTAAATAAACGTGTATCATTGATAATTAGGTATATAAAAAAGATAGGCACTGAGTTTCCAATACTACTTCAGATCATCGTAATTTGGAAAAAGCAGTGTAAGTTGATTGGCCGCTTATGAAAAGGGAAATTGGCAAGTGACAGTCTATTTTCTGTTCGCAAAAAGTTAGTTTCGAAATAATTAAACTCTTACTTATTAGTTCAGCATGTTTGCTATTAGTAGAATTGAATCTTTGACTTTCATTTTTATGGGATGTCACATTTTTTTCTGTTAAATCAAGTTTTGGCAGCGCAGTAAAACCGAAGCTAAAAGGAAAAAAGTAGATTTTTATCAACAATTAGCGAAAGTACGCCAATGTATTGTCATTACTACCATATTTGAAGGCAATTGTTTCAATTTTGTTACTGCTGACTTGGTGGCTCGTAAGTTGTTTTCATTTAAACTTTTCATAAATTGGAGGTTGATAAAGTGATGAACTGATTAAAATATCAATGTCTTCGTTGAACAATAGAATTTACGTGTCATCGGCATGTTTTTTTTACTGATAATTTGCATGAAAGTAACTTTTTAAATCATTAACGTAGTAATCAGAAAAAAGGTACTCAATATAGTACTCCTGGGGAACACCTTTTTTACACTATCTAATCAAAAATACACTTTGTGAATGGAATCTTAATTGTTAATCAGAGAGAAAGCGGATCAGTTGTCTGTTTTTTTTCTTAAAAACCATTTTGGATTAGTTGGTCAATTACGTTATTGTAATAAAATGAAAACAAATACTCATTTCTTATAGGTCTGCATTAACGTCTTTTCCCCGCAGATTTTTTAAAACAGTTTTCATGAGCAGTACTAGTGCCGCAATTAATCAGTTTTTATTCTTAAACTGATTTTTCGCTAACGAGCTTTTTTATTTAGAAAATTTTTAAATTGGTCGGCTAAGAGTCTTTCGAAATTTTTTATAGAGAAAATAGTATTGAATGGGCCAGCAGTTAAATACATCTTCTTTAGAGCCTTTTTTGAAAAAAAAATCCAACACTTAATGATTTGATGAGAACTGTTATTCGTTTATGATAGCATTGAAAACAAAGAATTTTGCGTCTGATAAAATTAACAACCATCTTTCAGTGCTTGAGTGACCCACTGTTTGCTTCGATTCATATTAGGACGGTTTTGTTTAAATGCAAAAAAGATCTGAAAGACAGGGATATATATTGGTAATGATGTACGTCGTGCAAAAGTGAGTTTGTTTTTATATCGCCAATTAATTTGCAATGCTCTGTAAATATGTTATTGAATAAACTTGATTTCTGGGATCATTAATAGTCTCTCCAAAACTTTTCCCAAGGCAACTGATTTCAATTCCGGCAATTGACTTCAGTTTCAAATCATTTACTGAGGCAATTGATTTCAAATTTGAGGAACAACTCTTGTTAAGCTTTTTCTAGGTGTCCATTAAAAGATGAAAACTTTTTTGACAACAAGAGTTCGTCTTTGGCGATCCTCAATTACACGAACTTTTTCTATAATTCTTCTTCTACTGAAAACAGCAGGCTTTACATTTTGACAAAGTTTTCTGTTTGTAGCATGCTTATGTATTGCTTCTGAAAGAATGTAGTACAAAAATTACAATTTTAATTATTAATTCTCAACAGTGAAAGAAATCAAATCATTTCGAAAAACAGAACTAGGTTTCTAAAACCATCAAAGTCCATTGCATTTTGTCAATTATTTCTTTTTTGAAAATCTGTAATGCTTATAGTACCAAAACGATCTGAATTTTGGTGTGTCCAAAACAAAAACATGCTTTATTGCGGAAAGATTCTTTAAAGCAATGTAATCAAACAGTGAACTACTTTTTCGATTTCTTATAGGCTCATGATGATTCATTAGACAGTTCATTGTTTTAGGGTTTGCGAATGGTGTTTTTTTGCCACTAAAACAATGATATTGTAAACACCCATTGAAAATAAGTTTTAACTCATTGTTTCAAAGATGTCCAAATATTATGTCTTCATAAATTTGTTGGCTCAAAGATTCGGCTGGACAGGATCACAGATTATTAATCGAGCGCTTGTAACGGTTTCTAGGCGAACATTCAATCTAATTTGAGTCAAAACAGCTAGTAAGTTTATTAAGTTCTTTCCGTATTTTTTGTTGTGAATTTGTTTTGGTATAAGAAGCAAGACAGTGTTTTTTGTTAAATTAATAACGATCGTTTCTGAAGCATTCGAATTTTTTTAATTCATTTTATGAACAAACTTGAGCTATCAGATTCTGAAAGCCATGTTTCTGTGAGGCCCTAGATGCTATTGGTGAAATACAAAATTAATAATTTTGCATGGGCTAAAAGGTCTTTTATTCATTTAATATCATGATTTGTCAAAAAACGGTAGCTGCTTATAAAAAATCTGGAACCTTTGTAATAGTTAAATAACTATTCGTAGGCTGAGGTCTCAGAGGAAAATTGGATATGTTCAGACCGAAATAAACACGGACGTTATGAGTTCAAAATTACACGGTCTGGAAATGCGAATGAACGCGCAAAAAGTCTGGATTAAGGCAACTTTAAACTCGGTAAAGTCTAAACCTTCATTGGATTCATAATAGAGGGCCCATTCAAATGAAAACGTTCATCGAAGAAATCTCAACAAACTTAAGTTCAAAAATGCAAAATGTCAAACACAAAAAGGTCTGCATCCAATTTTTCGCTTTGTTTTGGACTATTTGGCTTCCATCATTGAATAGTACTGCCTAAATTTGGAAACAATTAAGCATTACTTTTCTCTAGAAACACATCGCAAATTAAACCATAGAGTACAATGTCCGTGTTTTAAAACTATTAGGTACCAGTTGCTACGGCCCTACATCTCAAACATCTCCGTAAGGTATATATATAAACCAGATTCCTACAAAATATCTCAAAGTTTTGATGCAAAAAATCTGTTCAACGCAGAGAATTCAGATGCACCCCCCAAAAAAGTCAACCTATGCAAATGAAAGTCTGAGTATACTTATTCTTCAATGAAATACGCAAGAAAATTTTGAAAGCACGAAAGTCGCGACACGATATTTATTGCATTTGACGATCTGCAAATAGGCATGTTCTGTCGGGGCCTGTCTGCACATGCCGATTTTTAGTCTGAGACCAAAGATTGTGTTTATTTCTATTCGAGGAGAAAGCAAAAGAAGCCATCTTCTTCCCTGCCAAAGGCAAGTTGAAAAGAAAGATTTTCTAGTTGAAGTCACAATTTGCACTGAATTTGTCTGATTCAGAGCTATTTCAGTGATTCATTCTGAATTGACTCCTGATTCAGAATAAAACTCAATAATTTCTCGGAATGTTGCGTTGATCCAGAAAAGAACAGAATTCATTTTACAGTTGGTTCTGAAATCTTTCTGAATCAGTACTAAAAATTGAAATTTTTCTGAATTTTTTCTTAATCAGTACTGATTGTCACTGAAACTTAGGTACGGGTACGAATAAACTTTATTCCGGTCCTACTTGTTTAAAACCAATTTTTCATGAAAGATGTAATAGAGGAGAGACGAGAAAAAATGACGTCAATGAAAAGCTCTTGACAAATTGATTCGTTTGTTGAAATAATGATTTAATTTTGTAATTTTTTGTGAATTTTGAGGTTTGTCCGATTTTGCTCTTCCGGTTTTCCTATCTTTTAGTGTGATTAGTGACAGATCTGATAGACTTTCCCAAGAGGCTGGATTGCTTTTAACAATAGTTTCGAAGCGTGCTTAATGTTTACAACGACCTAAGCTCCATTTGTTTTCTAGAATTATCAGTGAAGTTTGAGTTCTTTTTAGATGTTGTTTCTGTTATCTTATCAATTATTCTCATTAATTATACGTCTCGGTGGCTTTTCTACAAAAAAAAATCCTTGTTTTGCTTTGTTTTGTATTTAACGTTTTTAGTGACTTTAACACTAATTAATTTCAAAAACGAAAGCAGTACTTCTTCGGGGTTTCTGTCCCATTGCCTCACTGAGTAATGGTTTTTCCGGATTCCTGATGCAACTTAATTCAGTCCAATTAAATGCTGCAACTCATATCTATTATTTTTAACAGCTTAGACACAAGTTGGTCTCAAGAAACCTCGATTTTTTGTTGTTTTGAGCGTTTTTGTGGCCGTTTGGCAGTCTTCTTACTTGTTCATTTCGTTGACAAATTTCATAGACTTTGAGATTAATCACAACTGATAATCATCTCTTGCTTTCAACAAGTAAAAATTGCTTGTTTTTACTTTGACACTTTATTCATAAAAATCAGCTCTGATAGGGCTGGTTTTTTAATATAAATTCTGGTCTCCTGGAGTCTCTATCAATAGTAAATATTGCCTTTCTAATCGAATGATTTGAATGCAATCATCAATGCACTTTGAATCCATTTGCATTTTCTCCCTAAAAAGGTTCTCCTTAGAAGGATTTTTCATAATTGTTGTCTGCATGTGTTTCTTTAGTTAATAGAATCGTTCTCCGTATCTATATCAGCCGATTTCTACCAATGTGCCAACTTTTTTTGATAACACGTCGAGCATATCAAAACTGTAAAATTAGGTCTTCCCAAATAGCCGATTCAGAGGTTTTCTGTTAACATGCTGATGTGAACGTAATTAGGAGAAGAGTGATGTACAACAAAATTTAATTTATAAAGAAAAAAATGGTTTTTCAAATGCAAACTAAATTTTCGTTCAAAGTCATTATGTTCTTTTGAAAACTAGCATTCCTTGGAAGACATTAAGGTTTTCAAATAATGAGAGAAATAATTAAAGTATATGAGATGCTTTGGATGAAAAGTACTTGAAAATACAGAAAATCTTGATTTTATCAAACATAGTAGTAATTAGTCAAAGTGCTTTTTCAAATGAAGTCAACGTTGTTACCCCATTGATTGTGGAATTTTTATCGTGTAAGATCTGATAAGATGCTGACTAAGAATTTTTATTGTGTAAGATCTTATCAGTTCTTACACGATAAAAATTCCTCTTATTAGATCTTACACGATAAAAATTCTGGTAAGAGGAATTTTTATCGTGTAAGATCTGATAAGACATCTTTTAAGATAAACATTCCTCTTATAAGATAAACATTTCTCTTGTCACTCAAATGATCTTTTTTTACACTATCTTATAAGTCTTAAAAGACAGTATAAGATATTTTTCTTTGTTGCTCTGACACTTAAGTGTTGCATGTTGTAGTTTTTCGGCTACTGCTTGAGAGCAACTCTGAATTGTCTTCAATATGAAGAATACACCATACTTCAGGAATTTATATAAGAGGAATTTTCATCGTGTAAGATCTTATCAGAGGAATTTTTAGCGTGTAAGATCTTATAAGAGGAATTTTTATCGTGTAAGATCTTATAAGAGGAATTTTTATCGTGTAAGATCTTATAAGAAGAATTTTTATCGTGTAAGATCTTATAAGAAGAATTTTATCGTGTAAGATCTTATAAGAAGAATTTTCATCGTGTAAGATCTTATAAGAAGAATTTTTATCGTGTAAGATCTTATAAGAGGAATTTTTATCGTATAAGATCTGATAAACGTCTTATAAGATCTTATAAGAAGATGCATCCCCTTACAGGCTATTAGCAACATGGTTTTGTCAGAAATTTGTCAGATCTTACACAATAAAAATTCCACAATCACTGGGGTAGATACATTTTGTGACATCGTCAACTTTTTAGTGCTAACTGCGACACCAAAAATTAAATTGAAGTTTTGGAATTGTTACCCTCTAATGTTCAATATGATAAAAAATCTTTAAGGAAACTTCTTGTCATACAGATAACCAGTAATACTACTAGTCACTTCAATTGTGCAGTTAAATTATATAAGTTGCGCTCAATTTTTTAAGTTTCAAGGGAGTAACTTTCAGGCATTATAATTTTAATCGTCTTTACGTCTATTTGGACTACAGGGTTCACTCTCGTGTCTAGTGATGATTATCCTGCTTTGAGCACAAACTACTATCTACCCATATAATTTTGGTACAGCTACTTCATTCTCTTCGTTTTGCGCCGCATATAGTTGCAAAATTTAAACGTTTTTTCTACTCTCATTTCTAGTAACGATTTTGAGTCAGACAAAAAATGTCAATTTTTTCGCTCTGCGAATCTGGAGTAGTTAAAATGCCACGCGCACTCGTTACTCAAAATCATTTCCGATAATTTGGATGATTAACTTTACGCGTGGAATTGATACACTTAAGATGTCCTTCAGCAAGACCTAACAAAGAAAACAATCTAGGCATAGGGCTTTTCTGTGAAAAACCCACAGCTTTGAAGTAAGAAATGTGGCTTTCAATTGATATTGGCCTTTATGCACAGAAGAACATTGTATTCGACATCATTCTTGCCCACAGCCTTTCAATACAAAAACCTTTCAAGTTCGATTAAATTCGAAAAATCTTCAGACATTTTGTTCATTCAGCTTCTCTATATGAACCTTTTTGACTAGAAATCAATGACAACTAAATTATTTTGTATTTTATTTTGAAAATGTTAGTTTTTTTAGATGTTGCCCAGCTTACGTTGAAAAAATACGGTACGTTAAATGTAGCAGATGTAGACCAAACTCATTAAAATTTTTGAAACTCAACTTTTGTTTGAGCTGTTTTATTCGGTGCATTTTTGGCATTTTCTATTACGTTTCTTATTTTGTCAATCTACCCAGTAGATGCATCAGCAAATCAAACATCCTTGTCAAAAAGGCTTTAAGTTTGTGGCTGAGAGCTGTTTAACGTTGTTTACTTGAACAGAATCCTGGAAAATTGTTTGAACATGTTTTCATCTCTCTTGCGATTCCCTTTTACAGAGAGGATTGATGCAAAACTGAAAAAAAAGCAATGAATTAAATGAATTTGTTTTCCTTATTCTGGTTGGACTGGACTGCTTTGCTTCTCTCTAACAGAACATTTTAAATTGTTAGTTGAAATTTTATTGAATTTTTAATACCAGATAATTTAATGGATCATCAGTGGATACCAAATATCTCAATTAACAACAGATAAACTGTCTTTATAATATTTATAACAATTGAATAAATATGTTGCTGAATTAAATTACGTTATTAATTAAGAATCGCTAAACAACACAAATAAGTTTGTTATGTTTTTTCGACACTCTGCATATCACTTTTTTACATCTTTCGCCATTAGGACCGGAATACTTCTTCTTACATTCTTTCGGAATGAAGTTCTGTTTTTATGTTTCTTTGACTTCGTCTTGGCGTCACAGCACTACAAAATGACGAGTATAATTGCAATGCGGATGATGAGACGCGTTCTCATGTTCAATGTTGGAAACATAGAATATTTCAAGCTTCAATATTTCGCAAGTTTCTTAATTTGACTTTTGCATGATTTGATTTCTAACTTTAGCCCATATGTTTCCATGCTAATTTACCGCTGAAACCAAAGTTTGTGAATTTACTATTGTCAAATCGATCTTATAAGCAAGTTGGTCAACATTGGTGACCCCGAAACAACGAACTGCAACTAAAAAACTTCTGAGTTAAAACTAAAATTGTAAAGACATTAAAAAAATTGACGTAAAGACAGGGAGTACCTTTGAATTCTTTTCAATACCGAATTTCTGTATTCACATAACTCAATGTTTTCTTTATTTTAGAACAATTTAGAACTGCAACTACAGCCCGTCAACGAATACGAAAAAAGAGAGAGGAAAAATTCAAAACTCACAAAAAAGAAGGAGAATAGAAAAAAAATGCAGAAATAGCATAATCATATACAAATTCCAAAAGAGTTTCGGAATATGACAAGTGAAGCATAGTTTGCCAGCAACTAATTTTTTATAGTTCTATCTTTCTAACAAAGAACTAAGTAACAAAAGTAAAAGGGTCTCAATCCGAAGTAACCTATATCTATATAAGCCTATTTTACCTATATATATTTATATACCTAATATCATATTTATAAACAAAAAGACTTTGTCCACGCGTCTTTGTTATCATTGAAAAAGTTTTATTGTGCAAATAGGCCTAAACAGCATCACAACTTATTGCAAAAAAAACCACTGCCTTTTTTAGAAAGCAGTTTAATAGCTGTAGATGCGTGTACATCATTCTTTGCTTTGAAGTAGATAGTGTTCAATCACATACACACACATAAAGAAAATAACAACACAATAAAATTTGTTTTTTATCGTAGATAGATATCGAAGTTTTGGAATTTTCAATCTCTTCAAATGTAAAGCAAGAAAGAACACGGCATTTACAGTCAAACACTTTCTACTTCAGAGGGCACGTTAAACAGTAGACAAAGCTTCGGATTTAGGTGGTTCGTTGCAGAGAAGATTTAAACGTCAAGTAGTAACGCCACGTATCAAAAGTCGGTAAAAATATTTTTTTTTGACATTAATTTTCCTTTAAAAAAAATTGACGTTCTCTGACCATCTGCAAAGTCCAACAGACCCAACCAAGTTTAGGATAAAATAAACTCAGACCATACCTTCACTAACAGCACAACAATATAAAAGCACACTCGGGTCTGAGATAAATTTTGCTCTTTTAACATATCACCATAAAAAAGGAATTTTCTTTCGAAAAAAGTAAAAATAATCGTTTATCAGCAAATAGGCTGACAATTAAAAGAACTCACAACCATTACGCTGCATACAGATTGGAGAATAGACAACGGAAGTAGAAAGAGCAGCTTCTTTACCAACCTCAAGTAACACTGAATACTCTTGCGCGCAACAATACAGGGGCTCTCATTGATAGTGCTGTTTAAATTTGCATAGAAACTGAAACTGTTCAAAACTGCAAACTAATTAAGCACTAAGCAAGAATAACCCGAATAACAAATGGCACCAAAAACAAATAAAAAGAAAAAGACGTTGATCCATCAAATCATGAGACGTGAAGTTGAGTGGGGCTCAGCAGTTAACTTTCTTGAGAAACAGTATCAGACCGATGACGTTGACGTTCTTCAGCTCACGTATGACACACTGCTGGAACATAAGTCATTCTTGGACAAGCTATTGGATACTATCTCCGAGTTTACCCTTACAACTAACGAGAACATCACACTTGCCGAACGCTCAGGTGAACGCACAACAACATTGCTGAAATGGAAGAAAATTATAAATGGTTTGTCTAAATCAAAGATGAACACAGTTGGTGCTTCAGGAGACAATCCTATTACAAAAACAACAATGTATGCGCCTTCATCGAAATTATATCAAACAGATACACCAGGCACAAAGAAAATGCAGCCCAAAATCACAAGGGGGTACAACTTACGCAACAGACATAATTCATCTAACAACTCGAGAGAATCATCATCAGGTAGAAGTCTGCGCAACGCAATCTCTATATCACAGCCACAAGATTCATGCCCGACACTGACCGAAAGAAACAATACCAGTTGTTCTGTCTCAAATGAAATCGGACTCAGCATTGATAGATATCAATCACTGAATTTTCGAAATGACACCAACAATTCTTCACCTGACAGTCATCGAAAAAACGGCAGAGATACAGTTGTGTCGAATAAATCCTGCAAACGTATCATTAGAGAAACTGTAGAAAAGACAGCAAATAACAGCATAGGAATAAGTAATCAACGAATAGATTGGGACCGGAACAGTTTACAACAGGGGTCTTCTCGAACATTTGTTGAACAGACCTTCAATAGTGAACCTAAAGATTCAAACGAAGGAAACGAACGACAACCTGAACATTCCAAGGGAACCCAGAATAATCAACATAACAAGTGCATTGGAACAAATTGGCATAATCAATTTGCCGAACCATTTCAGTTTGTGAAATCCAGCAAAAAGAATCAGGACCCCCAAACAACATCAATAGTAAATCACTCAGCAATATTTAAAAGCCATCAGCTTCCAGATAAACAACTCAGAAATTCAAAACTGCTCATAGCACAAAAAGGTATTAGCAATTGTCCCTCAGAGGACAGCTGTGACGACAGTGACAGTGACAGCGATGAAGAGACAAACCAACGAAACGATTCGCGTGCAAAATTTTCCTCAAAGAACCAAGCATCCAAACTACAAATTATTGGGGGAAGCACAATTCACCAACAATCAACACAACAGGAAAGTTGCCTAACAAATTCACGAACTCTTGCTTCGAATAAACAAAAACAAACAAGGGATAGAAACATTTTCTCACCCGAAAATCGGAATCAACCTCGTTGCAATGAGAACACCATGTTAACACAGACAACCTACAGCCGTCCAACAGTATCAGCAGACACATCTGACACTGAAATACAGACAAGGTCTTGCCGCAACCAGTCTCATGCAATACACGAAATCAGAGAGAACAGTATGGAGAGATACGAAGACAGCTCCAATGTCAGACAACCCACAGTTCACTTCGAATCTGCTACACAACTACATAAAAATCACACAACCAATTCAACCAACGAACATTTTCGCGATCTGCAATTTACACCAAATCAGAGAAACCCGCACATAAACATCAATTTGCCAAAGACACAACTGAAGACATACAACGGAGACCCCCTCAAATGGCATGAGTGGTATTGTTATTTCAAATCAACAATACATGATAACGTGTCTCTTTCGGACGCACAGAAAATCACCTATCTCCAAAACGCTCTCACAGATCGCGCAAAGGAAAGCGTTTTTGGATACTCATATAATGGAGAATTTTACCACGATGCAATAACCGAACTCAAGAGAAGATTTGGAAGACCACAAACAGTTATTGCAGCATATCTTGACAAACTGGAACGCTGGCCCAAGCCTTCGACAGACAACCCAGACAGCCTCATTGCATTTGCAGCATTTCTCAGACAATTAGTACAAACTTTTCTTCTTCACGAGTTTACGCCGGACCTGCAATCATCCGCCGTTCTCAGAGTAGCCAAAGAAAAACTATCTCCTGCAATGATAATAAAGTGGAACGAAAATGTCATCCGCAAAGAACTTGTTAACCCAAATTTGATTCATTTCAAAGATTGGATAGACAAGTATGCCGAAGCGTGCGAAGATATGCCACGCACTCACAACAAAAATTCATTCTATGAGAGAACACACCAACGTGGAAAATCTGAACGAAGGATCAACGCCAGAAAGAATTGCCCGCTTTGTTCACAAAGCCACAATTTAGGTAAATGTCAAAAAAATTTTTGAGTAAAAACGTGTACGACAGACAGCAGACAGTGCAACAACTGCACTTATGCCCAAATTGTCTTACCGAACATCCAAAAGGACAATGCAACAGCAAATACAGATGCCAGGTAGACAATTGTAACGGTTTTCATCACTCAACATTACACCGTAACAATTTCAACACAACACAGCCTAGTAATCAAGGACAAAACCAATCAATATCTGAATATCGACACAACGGAGATAACTTGAACAGAAACCAGTTCAATTTCATAAATAACAGTTCTTCGTGGAACAAAAATTTGAGCAGCAGTAACCCCAATTGCAATCACCAAACTAGACAAAATGGTAACAGTGGTTACAACCGGCAACGCAGCAGAAGCCGATACAACAGCAGCAACAACAACAACTACAACAACAACAGCAGCATCAACAGCAACAGCAACAATAGCACAAATGGTAATTACAACAATAGTAACAGCTACAACAGACATAACCGGAACTTCTATTACGGGCAATCACATCAAGTGCCCAATACGTCCAATGTTCAACAACAGCAGCCAACATCAGGAAACTTTAATCAACAATATCAGCACTCAACAGACCAAAATTCGCAAAGCTTCTCAGGCAGCAATAACCGACACCAGAACTACACTTGCAGTAATAACCAGCCGAGCAGTTGGATCCGACCACATGTTCAGCTACAAGCAATACCGGTAACAGTGTTTTCGGAGACGGTCTCCATTGAAACTTACGCTCTCCTTGACAGTGGAAGTGACAATACGCAAATTACCAAGACAATAGCAGATGCTTTAGGAGTTCGTGATAGGAAATGTGTTACAATACCCGTAGCATCACTAAACCAAGAACACACGATTGAAACAACAGAAATTTTTCTTGGGATTGGAGCCATCGACAGCAGTAGACCTATCATGAACTTACCAGTCTTTGCGACTTCTACCACAGACTTTCAAATGCCGACGGTGCCAATTCAGATGCTCAACAGCGTTTGTAAGGACTTCGGTCATTTAAGCAATATCAATTTTCCTCAAATCAGAGACAACAAAATAGGTATTCTGATAGGAGCCGATGCTTTTACAGCAAAAGTTCCACTCAAGTACACAATCGGACCACCGGGAACACCGTACGGAGTTCTCACACAATTAGGATGGACAATAACAGGACCATTCCCAAACAAATATAGACAAATTACAGAGAAGAACCAATGCAATCGTAATATAACCTTGTTCAATAGGGTTAAGTCAGAAGAGACAATTTTGGACGAAGACATGCCACAATTATTTTAGACCTGTGAAGGAACAAGAACAACAAAGGCTTCAACTGATACAGTAAACCAAGAAGGCAAGAAAGCCCTACAAATTTTCGAGGATACAGTAAAACATAACGGAGAGAGGTATGAGATTGGACAACCCTGGAAACAAAACATACAATTACCTACCAATTACTTTCTAGCAAAAGCCCATTTACGATCATTGGAAAAGCGCCTCAATGAAGACAAACAGTTAGCCGACATCTGCAGCAGCTTAATTCAGAACGATATTGTAAAAGGTTACGTTGAGGAGACGGACCGCGAACCTTCCCCAACTTGCAGCCAATTATGGTATCTTCCTCATCATCCCGTACAGCACAAACAGAAGAAAAAGATTCGTCGTGTAACAAACGCAACATCTATTTATAAAGGACATTCACTGAATAAAGCGCTTCTAACTGGACCAGATCTTCTCTGCAGTTTAGTTGGACTCCTACTACGATTTCGACAGTTTGCCATAGCAGTTACCGGAGATATAGAAGCCATGTTTATGCAGATAGCAGTAAAGAAAGAAGATCAAGACGCATTAAGGTTTCTATGCTACAAAAACAACACCGAAACAATATACAAAAACAAGCGACTCATATTTGGTGCAACCTGTTCGCCCTCTTGTGCTATCTATGTACTTAGAAAATGTGCTATCGATAATCACCACTTATCACCTGAAACCAGTCATTCAACATTCAATAATATTATTAACCCTTTTCTCTCGTTGTGTGGGAGGATTGTGAATTTTGTCAAAAATTCCAATTAGCTTTTAGATGTCAAGCCACCACGAGATAGCGAATTGCAACTCAGAACAACATCAGAAGCCAAATAGATCAAACCTGTCCATTCCAAATCAAGTAACCAGCAGCTCACAAGATTGCCTATCATACAATGCAGCTTACAATGCAAAGAGAAGATCAACAACTTCGAAAGAGATTACAAGTCACAAACTCAATATGTTTTATATTAGTTTTAAATTAGTACCAGAGTATTCAGGTCTAGCCCTAATTTTAAAGCGCGCCCTCCTCTCCTCGCGGAGTGTTGAAGCTCAAGCTTCAATATTTCGCAAGTTTCTTAATTTGACTTTTGCATGATTTGATTTCTAACTGTAGCCCATATGTTTCCATGCTAATTTACCGCTGAAACCAAAGTTTGTGAATTTACTATTGTCAATTCGATCTTATAAGCAAGTTGGTCAACACGGATGATGAGACGCGTTCTCATGTTCAATGTTGGAAACATAGAATATGTTTCAATTTTGGATATCAGTTTCCGTTAAGTAAATTTTCTCGTTATTGAGGTAAAAATTTATGGAAAGATTGGAGCATACAAATTGTAATTTTTGGAAAATATGTGTGCTTTGTTCACAATTCATCATTATTCATAAGCATGATTTGCCTTTAAAGTTTTGTGCTAATTATGACCACCCTGCTCAAAATGGTAATTTATCAGCCACTGGAATTAACATCCCCAACCAACCCCCAACCCCCCCCCCCCCACCCCCCTCCGCTCCACCCCACCCCTCTTATATGCCATTGATCATTGTCCGCTTATTACCTTAAAAAGTTATCAATTTAAAGATGTTTTCCAGCCCCCATTATTTTTATTTACGATTGTTTTGGTGGGGTTGCAAGCTGTATACGCACTACGTACTGTTAATTTTGTAGAGCCCGCATTATGTGTTGCTATATAAAATTTTATGTGTCCATTTTACAAAAAGAATGATAATTCTTTCCTTAAAATTACAAAATTGATCTTGCTAAAAATCTACTAAATTAGCCGCGTGAACTGATGAGAATTAAATAATAAACTGAATTTATTATACAGCAAAATATAAAGATCCATGCCACTTTTTGTTCCTAATGGTACTTAATTTGCAGCTCTTTGTGATTTCTGCGTCAGGTTCGAAAAAAAAAGATTTTACAAGCAAAACTTTCCAAAAACTCAACTTTGCAGTATAAGTACCCAGAAAAGAATTGCCCCCAAAAAACATTACACCCCATCAAAAAGCACATTGTATCTCTTTTTCATATTTATGATTTCGCTTGGATGGAAAAACTACAGTCAATTACAGTCAATAACGGGGTATGTCAGAAAGCTGTACCTGAAAAATTATATAATTTCAGTAACTTATATAATAGTTAAAAATATTACCAAGACGAAGTCTTAGATCAAAAGATGAAGGTCCAGACTAAAATGAATTCACAGCACGGATGTCGTGCGTTCAAAAATACACTGTCTGGAAACACGATTGAACGTACGAAATTCAGGATTTTTGTACTTTTTATGAGTGCTTTTGTACCTAGTTTTTTTTCTATACTTGCAGTAATGCTAGCAGAGTAAAGCTATAAGGGGCAATCTTTCGAAACTTTCTTTAATGTTTTCAATTTTTGTAGTCAATGTAAGTCAAAATAAAGTGGGGACTTTAGTCACGCAGAATCAATTAAAAATGCAGTAAACGATTTGTTATATCGCAGTACAGTTTTTAAATTCCTCTCAAAATACTTAAAGAAAAATTGTTGGAGCAATATTTCAAATCTTTTGAAAACCTGTTTCACAAATTTTCTGCAATTCATCTTCTTTTTTTCCTATTTTTTATCTATTTTTTCATAATCAGTTTTCTCAGGTTAATCATGTGTTTTAATGTTAAAACAACCATTTCTTTTTCTTCAAAGATCAAATAATTGTTTATATAACTTTTATGCTATTTTTTATTTAAAATTATTGTTAATTTTCACATTTTTCTATTTTGTAGTGTTTTTTCTAACCCTATAGTTTACTAGCATTAATGACCCATCGCGTTGGTTTTTTTGAAGTTTTATTGATGCTTGTCTTCATTTCTGATTTTTGTTTTGCGTAATTTGATGATATTTTTGATTTTCGCTTCTCATACTCTCATTAATGGCAAGTCTTTTTTGCCTCCTGATAAGACACAAATAAGTCGATTAAACTGTGTTTCTTTATCTGACGGTTAGAGTGATTTTAACATTTTTCAATTTAAAAAAATCATTACTTCAGATTCTGCCTGTTTTTTTCGTTATTTTTGTTGCTCTGTCTCATATCCTCATTAATTATTAGTCTCTATGGCTCGTTTATGGGAGAGCAAAAACCAGTTTCATAGCTTCATTTCATATCCAATAAGTTTGAGATTTCTGATACAACTTAATTTCAAAAAGTCAGTGGCTGTATATTATTTTTCTTGGGATCATTTGGTTTGCTATCACTTTGTCTTTTGAACGACAGGTTTCATACACTCTTTAAATAAACACAACTGAAATTCTTTTGCTTTCAATTTGCAACAATAAATTACATGTACTTTGAAATAAATTGTGAACAAAAAAATTTTTGTTGAGTTTTGAACGGGCTTTTTGTACATTAGTTACTGATTTTCTAAACTCTGCATCAATGTTTTGCTTCACCTCCCTATTGAAAGGGAAATTATCTTATAAATCAATACAATTGATATTTATTGGTTTCTCGACATTTCGGTGATCAAATATGGTTTTTCATGGCTGCCTGCATTTGTTGTTATTTTATTTTAAAAAATACGTGTTTTTAGCCGTATCTGACCATTTTTGCCAATCTGCCAGCTATTCTGTTGATATTATTTGATAATATTGTACTGTTAAAATGAATTTCGCCGAAAAGCAGATTCAGTGGCTTTTCTTAACCAGCCAAAGTAAGCAAAAGTAACGGAGCCGAAAAATACAACAAAAGTTTTGTGAAAAAATTTTGTTTCATTTTTTTGAGGAAACCAAGGAACCAAACAAAATATTTATATTTATTTCAAAGATTATCTTTCACTGGCTGAAAGACATTACAGTTGTGATATTAAAGAAATATTTAAAGTATATGAAACATTTACACAAAAGTTCAAAAATCTTAGGTTTTACTAAAAACTATGATAATCAATCCTACTTATAGAGATAGTTTCAACTTTTAACAACAAATTCCGCAAAAAAAATGCTTTTGTTAATTTTGAAAACTGTTGCTTTCTAAAATTTGTTCCGACAAAAACATGCTTTAAGAGAATGACGTCTCACTCACGGCAAGAATTGTTATTCCTTTTGACTAAAATTGAAACTCATTTTATTTTGTGATTCTTTTCTAACATCCAACGAAAAAGTTCTAGTCATTCTAATGAGGATCTAGAATTATAAAAACAAACATCTTGATTGCAATTGCCAGAAAGAGTCCGCAAAAGAACTATATTCGATCATAAAAATTAGCTCCCTCACTATTTGTCCTATTTTTCATTGCGCTGTTTCCTGAAAATTTTTGAAAGTTAAGCGCATTTTTCAATAATGACTATACATTTCTCTGAAACGATGAGCTGATCAAATCAAAGATAGCGCCAAAATTGAGGAAAATGTTTTTCATGACCAAGATGGGTTCGTTCAGCAACTTTCTTAAGGCAATTACTATCAAGATTTTTCTTAATAAATTCTGAGAAACTGCCGACACTTAAAATTTGAGCATATCCTCTTCGCACTTCTTGCAAAATTTCAGCGCATTTCCTAATTAAATTCAATTTTTTTAGCGAATTTTGTCACAAAGTTTCACTTCACTTCAGCACATTTCAGGGCCTTATTTTATGAAGTTTTCTTTAAAAAACTCAACGCATTTCTCACATAACATTCGGAAAGCCTCGGAGTAGCTGAAGTCAAAGTAGACAAAAATGAGGGAGTTGTTTTTCAGAGACAAATGTAGTTCATTCTGAGACATTTTAGGGCAATATCAATCAGGTTTTTGTTATTAAAAGCTGAAATATGCTGGAAATATGATTGAGCTAAAAAAAACCTCTTTAATGTAAGTAATATTTGTGCTGAAAATGCTTTGAAAATATGCAAGAATTGTTATGAAGATCCACTGAATTTCCGCGCTTTCTAATAATGTATCAGCGCTTTCGCAAACTTTCAGTGTATTTCATTGCATTGAGCACATTTCTTGTCTGCCCTGGAACTGCCCAAAAAAAGTCTGCCCTGGAACTGCGCTAGTATCTTGACTCGGATCTCAATAATCTCAATCTCAATACTTAGCGCTGCTGAGACTCAAAACTTTACACACTCATTATCTCAGGAATATTAAATGCGTAGACAAAAACTATACCGTTTTTCCTAGAAATATGGCGAAGAAATCATTAAGAAAAGAGAACTCACTACTGTCAAAAACAGCCCAAGTTCGAACCATTTTCATTTAAGGAGCACTTTCAAATCACGATGCGCAAAAGTAATCTCAATGAGTTATTTGTTCCTGTCCTGATATTCGACGCTCAAAATGATCATTCTTCCTAATAAAACAAAGAACATATATGGTTCGATAAAGGATCAATGAAAGATATGCATCATTTCTAAAAAAAATTTTACAATTTTTGGTAAGAATCATATATGATATATAAGTATAGTCATGGATCTTTTCAACAATTGCCCCCCTTTTGCAAAAGGGGTGGCTATTCTTGAATAGAATTTAAGCGAGCCATTTATTAACCAATCAGAGGCGACTTATAACTTTCCTCGCATGCACATACTATGTTAAATTGAATAGAATAAAATACGCCATGGTATGGCAACTAACCGAACCGGAATACAAAACGAAAAGACTTTCTGACTGGCGGGTCGGTGGGCGCGCTTTGCGCGCGTCGCGGCTTTGCCGCGATAACCGACCCGCGATTTCCGGATTACACCCCACAGCGCATGAGAGGCATGTCCATGCTTTTCTGCGATAAAAATGTTCCTGAATTGCATGGCTACGTTTTGCTGACGGATTTAATCTGTTTCACCCCCTCTCCCCCATTCAGTTTAGTGGGCACATATCTTTTAAGCCAAGGCGCATGTGCCTCGTTTTACATAGTACGTGCTAAATAACGCCCTACAAATTATATCTTTGGCAGAAAAAAAGTGGACGGGGTGTGGGGGGGGGGGGGGGGTGGCAGAACACTGTCTTAGTAGTTTGGTTACAACTTGATAAAACAATATATGACATAGTGTGATAACGAAGAATTATGGATACGAAGAATCAAGTATGGTTACTAATATTTTCTCACGGTACTCAACTCGGATGTTCAGTAAAGTAGGTAAAAATAAAAAAAAATGATATTAGCAAAAAAATTAGAAATAACAAGTTTCTAAGATCAATTCCGCTTCCCTATAGGTTAGTTTGTATACCAAGATGTATGAAATCAATCTCTATTCAATAACTGTAATAAAATTTAAATTTTTTATTCTTTTCAGACTTAATTTGTTCTTAATTTATTTTTGAAAGAGTATTACTGATAAAAAACCGATTCTCAATATCCTTAAATAGAATAGAAATCTTTGAGTTTCAAATATCGTTTTAACTGATTCCGTCGGCACAAATTTTGTCTTTTCAATTCTTTTTCCGTTTCTGTCAATGTACCCTTCACTTTGTTGAACAAATCCATTCCCGGTAATCCTACAAGGTCATATATGATCACGGTAATCATACACGGTCTTATATGATTCCCGTTAATCATAAAAGGTCTTATATGTTTCGCGGTAATAAAAAATAGTCATATATGAATAGTATGATATCCTGGTTATCATACAAGGGTCATGGAAATTTTTGTATTTAATCTGAATCCAGTCTGAATTTCATCTGCACAAGTCATTTTTAAATTCTGCTCTTTAAATTCTTAAATTTATATCGAAAATAGTCCGAGAAATAGTCTGAAAAACAGTCCATGTACGGGTATCAGTTTTCAGTTGCAGGTGGATATATTTGAATTGAAGAGAGGGGGTGTAGTACGAGGGGGGGGGGGGGGGTAAAACGGGTTGTAATGTCGCTCCCCCTTCTCATCATCAATACTAAAAGACCAATACTGAATGACTAAAATGACTCAGTGACCAATATGACCAATACTAAATGACCAATAGGAATAAATGAACAAAATGACATATACTAATTGCCCGGACCTTAGTCGTAGTGAGTTTACTTGCTGTACCATTGCTTTTCAACTGTAACGATTACTGAACCAGACAGATAGCAGTATAAATACTTTCGGCAGTCTGCCCAGCGTTGATTAGGAAAGATTCCAGTCTGTCCCTGTTCTTCGCAGCCTCATTTACATTATAGGTCAACGCTGCACAGAATGTTTCACATTTCTCTCATCATCAGATTCTGCAATACAAAGAACTGACAGACTGCACATAGAAAATTTTGAAAATTGCGAATAATTGTTATCACGCATAATTTTTTAAGATGGCGATACCCTCAAAAGCTATTCTATCTCCAACTATACCAGATATTTGTGCATTTACATCTTTGGAGTGGAAGAGGTGGAGATCGGTAGCGGAGGTCGGTGGAAGTCGGTTGAGGTCAGTAGCGGTGGTCGGCGGATGTCGGTGGAGGTCGGTATCGGAGGTCGGTGGAGGTCGGTTGCGGAGGTCGGTAAGGTCGGTAGCGAAGGTCGGTGAAGATCGGTAGCGGAGGTCGGTGGAAGTCGGTGGAGGTCGGTAGCGCAGGTCGGCGGAGGTCGGTGGAGGTCGGTATCGGAGTTCGGTGGATGACGGTAGCGGAGGTCGGTAAGGTCGGAAGCGAAGGTCGGTGGAGGTTGGTAGCGGAAGTCGGCGGAGGCTGGTGGAAGTCGGTAGCGGAGGTCGGTAACGGAGGTCGGTAGTGGAGGTCGGTGGAGGTCGTTCTTGGAGGTCGGTGGTGGAGGTCGGTTGCGAAGATCGGAGGTCGGTGGGCGGAGGTCGGAGGATGGAGGTCGATCTGCGACTCAGAATTAGTTGTAGTGTAGTTGTAGAAGTATATAAGTAATACAGGCGTCGGGCTTTCGCCCGTGGGGTTTCAATCCCAAAGTTAATCATTCTATTTCATTTTATCTTTTTCCTAGTGTCTGAATAGTAGACTCAATGGGTTTCATATTTTGTGCATTTCAGATCTGATTGAAACTTGTTTTATCGAACTGTTGAACTTTGTCGATTGATTGATTGAATCCTTCGGATTACACAGCCTGTTTGTTTATTTGTCTTGGAAGATATACAGATGCTAGTAGAACTCGACCCATCTCTCATTACGTGTGACGATTTGCAAGATTCAACACAAGCTGCGGAAGGCTAGCCGGAGTTCGACTGTGAACAGAAGCAAAACTATTTAATTAACTCCTTATCGTCTTGTATTTAATTGCCTCCTTTATTTATCCAATATCTTCATGAATTAGCTTGCTCTTAAAAGGATATTTTGCTCAAAGATTTCAGGCACATCGTAAAAGCATGATTAAAGCATTTGCAGAGAGGCATTTGCAGAGAGCCATTTTGCAGAGAAGCATTTAATTGCAGCGCGAACAGCGTAGCAGCGTTAATTGCAGAGTGCTATAATAGTAGCAGCATTCGAGATCAAAGAGTGGCGGCGTCCTTCAAATAACGATTAGCGTGGTTGTTACGCATTTAAAGGCAGTAGTTTACAGGCAGACTTAATTACATGTATGCACATATTGAAACCCGGATGTTAAATAACATGCACATGAATAAAAGTCATCATGTACCTGTCAACTGCATAAATCATTGCTGAAAATTACCTTTTCATGGTATAAATTGCCATGATCTCGATACTGTCATGATAAAAGTAATTTGTGTTTTTTTCCTGATTCAACGCTGAATTTTAAATTATCCCGACTCCTGGTGACCAATTTGAATAAATGACCAATATGACTGAATGACCAATAAGACCAATACTAAATTACCAATACATAAGGACCAATACTAAACACTCGACTGAAAGTTCAATCTTCACCCGATGCCTTTTCCGCATATGCATCAAAGTGTCCACATGGTAATCAAACTTTTTGGGACAAAATTTACATGGAAACCCGTTTATTGGTATGTCGAAACCACAGATTTGACGTTCTATCATTCTGTCGTCTACTTGAGCTTTTGTACCTGAAGACTCAGATGTCTCCTTTTCCAGTGAGCTTGTGTGACGAAGCTTTGGGTGTTTACTAAATGATCAACACTAAATGTGACTGGTCGAAAATACTTTCAGAAATTGCGTGTTTATTAGCCCGAACCCTGGTGCCATAGCATATCGGTCCTGAAACATTGTAATCCTTTTGTATATCGTCGGCCCATTAGTTTAGCGTCAGCCCAGTATTCTATTTTTGTAAGGCCAAAAACTACAAGACATACAATTTTCCATTGCAATCTGAAATAAAAACCATAAAAATCTAAAAATCGGCAAGTTGCAGGCATTCGGCCTGTATTTACTGGTTTTGGCGGTTGTTCTTTGTAATGATAAAACGTTATTTTCAATGCTTTAAGATAGTAATCTCATCGTCATGCTCAAAAAGTGCGTCGCCCAAAAATGCAAAAAAAATTCGAACTTTTCTAATTTTATTATGATTTTCCTATGATTATCATGAGAATCAAAACCAACGATGCACAGTTTATTTTCAGTTAAAAAAATATCGATGGGACTTATCCTGCACATCATGAGTGGCAAGATACTCTTAAGATACACTGATACAGTACTGGGCCGACGATATATAATTGGAATACAATGTTTCAGTACTGAAATGCTATGGGACCAGGGTCCGGGTAATTATTTGAACTGAAGCTCGAAAAATTGTGCAAACATGTTTTATCACTTTTGCGATATCCTATTAAAGAAACGTTTAAAGTGAAAAAATAAAATCCTTAAAATTTATTTCTCTAAATTTGGCTTGATTGCGTTACTTCTCTCAAACTAAACTTATTAAACTTTATCAAACTAAACTCTCAAAATTATTACCGAAAATTGATGATTTTATGGTCACAGTTATTTTAAGAGATCATCGGAGCAAATTGTATACAACTCAATTAACATCAAGCGAACTGTCCATAAAATTGGAGTATAATTAAATCTATTTCTAATAAAATATCCAGCAGTTTCGAACGTTTATGCATTTTGTTCTGCGTCATTAAATAACGTCATTAGTTAAGAATCGCTAAAGCACACAACTTAGTTGATTATGTTTTTTCGACACCTTGCATTTCACTTTGTGACATCTCTCTCCATTGTGACCAGTATATTTCTTCTTCTTACAGTCTTTTGGAAGTTTTGAGCCTTTTTCGTGTTTCTTCGATTTTGTTCTGGCGTCACAGCTCCACAAAATGGCGAGTAAAATAACAATGCAGATGATGAGACGCGTTCTCATGTTCAATGTTGGAAAGCAAGAAATATGTTTCAGTTTTTCAAATCAGTTTCCCTAAAATAAAGTTTCTCATTTTTGAGGTAAAAATTGAAGGCAAGATTGGATCAGATTAATTGAAATTATTGGAAAATATTTGTTCACAATTCATCATTATTCATAGCCGTATGATTTGCCTTTAGGGTTTAGTGCCAGTTATGACCACCCCGCTCAAAATGGGAAATTATAAGCTATTGCAATTAACACCCCAAACAACCCATCCCCCCCACTCGCCTCACCCTGCCACCTTATTTGCCATAGATCGTGTACCGCTTATTACCTTAAAAAGTTATCAATTCGAAAAGGTTTTCCCATTATAGCCCCCCATTACTGGATAATCACGGTAATTTTTGCTGAGGTTGCAAGCTAGGGTCTTTCCCATTATAGCCCCCCATAAAACTATAGCCCCCCCCCCCCAATATGGTATGATTACCATGATTGGGGGGCTATAGGTTATCTGACCACTAAGCTGGGGGGGGGGGGGCTATAATGGGAAAGACCCGCAAGCTGTATACGCACTGCGTACACTTAGTCTCGTGGAGCCCACATTATTTGTTGCTATACAGCACGACCGTTTTACAAAAAAATGATCTCTTTCCTCAAAATTACGGAAAAATGATCTTGCCAAAAATCTACCCAAAAAGCCGCGTGAACTGACGAAAATTAAATAATAAGCTGAAAGTTAACATCCAGCAATATACTGAGATTCATCCCGCTTTTTTAGTCCTAATGGTACTTAATTTGCAGATCTGTGTGATTTCTGTGTCAGGTTCGATGAAAAAGGATTTACAAGCAAAACTGTCGGATAATTCAACTTTGAAGTATAGTTACCCAGAAAATGGATCTATTCTGTTTCGCCCCCCCCCCCCAGCTTAGTGAGCATAAATTTTTTATGACCCCCAGGCGCACGTGCTATTTTCTTACATAGTAACGTGCTATATAACAACATATAATTTGTAACTGGGGGCGTAAAAACACTGGGGAGGGGGCTAACCAGAATAGATCTAAAAAATTGTGCACAAAAAGAGTGTAACCTATAAAGAAAGTACATTGTATCTCTTTTTCGACACCAAGTATCATTATTCGGCTCGTGCGGAAAGACTTCAGTTGATTACAGTCAATAACAGTCAATAAATTAATTTCAGTGATTTTTGAAATAGTTAAAAAATATTCCCAGTTCGAAGTTCTAGATCAAAAGATGAAGGTCCAGACTGAAATGAACGCACAACACGGAAGAAGTGCGTTCAAAAATTCACGGCCTGGAAAAACGAATGAATGCACAAAAGTCTAGATTAAGGTAGCTTTAAACTCATTTAAAAATCTACGGAAAGTCGAGCGCACAAAAATTACCCAAATAAAAAAACGAAAACAAGTTTAATCGGCACTCATATAACAGTGCCCATTCAAATTATGGAGCTAAAGAGTCTGGGTATCCCAACTTTTCAACGACAAATGCAAGTTTTTTGTCTGGGATGGTCTGCATATAGGCATCTTCGGTTTTGGCAGGACTGGACATGCAAAGTTCTGTTCCTCGGACTTGTTTTTTGAAGGTTTTGTTTACGTACTGTAATTCAGAAAAAAAAGATGGGCAAGGAAGCCATTTTTTGTCCGGACGAAGGCGAGTTGAAACAAAAGACGGTCGATAAACGATCGTTGAAACATCAAAAATATTTTACTCCAATATGAATTTGGTGTTAAGAACTTTATATGGGCCCTACTTTTTAAAGTCAATGTTTGTTGACCAAAATATTTTGCAGAGATGAAAAATGATATCAATGATAAGCTTTTTTTAATTGACGCGCTTGTTAAGGATATTTTTGGCGTTTCTGGAGAAAAATACCTTCTTCTTTTTTACTTCTTACCAGGCTTCTTTTGTGTTTTTATTAGAATGTTTGTACCTGTTATTTTTTCTCAGTACTTGCGGTAACGCTAGTCGAGTAAAGCTATAATAGCCATTTTGTTGAAATTCTCCTCACTTTGTTGAACTTTTGTAGTCAGTGACAGTCAAAATAGAGCAGGGAATTTAGTCACGCAGATTTAATTAAAAATACAGTAAATGAGTTAATGTCTCGAATTATAGCTTTGAAACTGCTCTCATAAAAATTAGCGAAAAAAATAAAAAAATTAGAGCAATATTTCAATTCTCGTGAAAGTTTTTTCACGAACTTTCTGAATTTTATCTTCTCTTTTTCTTGTTTTCATCCAAGTTTTTTTCACAGTAAAATTTTTAAGTGTTTTCATTTGTTTATATGAGTTTGATGATATTTGTTTATGTAAAATTTATGAGACATCTTTTTAGTTTTTTTTTTTTCATTTTCGCAATGTTTCTTCTTATCGTTTCGTTTTGTAACAATTATGAGGCATCGCGTTGGTCTTTTTGGGATTTTATTGATGCTATTTGTAATTTCTGATTTGCATCTAAGGTTTTCAAAGACCTAAATACTAATTTAATTTGAGAAAAAATTGAAACTTTTTTCTGTGTTTCGCATAACTTGATGATTGTTTTGATTGTCGCATCTTATAATATCATTATTCAAAAGTCTTTTTTGCTTCCCCATAAAACACAATAAAAACCACCAAAATGTTTTTTTTATATAACGATTTGAGTGGTTTCGACCTTTTTGAATTTCAAAAAACAAATCAGGACTTCGTCTTTTATCTGTTTTTGTCGTTCTTTTTGTTGCTCTTTTCGTTCGCCTCATTAATTAAAAATCTCCTTGGTTCCTTGTTGTGAGATAATTCACACTTTAATAGCCTCACTTTTTAATTAATAAATTTGACATTTTTGATACTAGTTGATTTCAAAAAAATCAATCGCTCATAAATTTTTTTTCGGTCAATTCGTTGTTCGATCACTCTGAAAGACAAGTTTCATGCACTCTTTTTATTGAACACTACTAAAAATTACTTGCTTTCATTTTGTAACAATAAATTATATGTACTTTGAAACCATTTGTAATCAAAAAGTTTGTGTTGAGTTTTGAATGGGTTCTTTGTTCAATATGGGTTCTGATCTCTTGAAGTCTGTATCAACAGATTGCTTTCTTTGTTAAAAAGTTTTGTGTTCAAAAATCATTTCTTTTGCCAGCGTTTGTTGTGATTTTTGTTGGCAAGTTGAGTTGGCATCTGTACCAATTTCTGCCAATCTGCCAGCTATTTCGTTGACAATAATTTGATAATACTACACTAGTAAAATAAAATCCTCAATTGTCAGATTCAGTGACTTTTTATTAACATGCCCAAGTAAGCAAAAGTAAAAAAACACAAAATTACAACAAAATTTTTTAAAAAACAATCATTTCACTTTTTCCGGGAAACTAAATAACCAGTCAAAATGTTTATATTTTTTAAAAGAATATCTTTCACTGGCTGCAAGAAATTAGGGTTGTGAACATAAAAAGATATTTAAACTTATTTAGACGTTTCTTTGTGTGACAGCTACAAAAAAGTTCAAAAAATCTTACCTTTTAATTCAATTAAGATAATCAGTCCTAGATTTAGAGAAAATTTTAATTTTTAACATTTTAACTATAAATTGCGCAAAGAAAAATTATTGTTAATTTTGAAAAATTCTGGAAGTTTGTTCCGACATTAACATCCTTAACGAGAATAACGTCCTGATCACGGAAAAAATTTAGGGAATGCTCTGTAAGCAATGTTATTTCTACGCGTCGCCTTCAATTTGCTTTTTCTTAATTGTTTCGTGAAGACAAGTTTTTTTACAAGGAAGCTGAAAGAAGCGTATGATTTTGTTAAGTTAGTGAACGATTTTCCATTCAGAAACCATTTCACGTGCAGAAAAAAAGGTTACAATAAATCATTAAATATGGCAAACATTCTCAACTATTTTAATTACATTAAATGGTCGTTGGAAAAGAGGTTGCATCAATTTCACACTGGGATTAAAACGAGATTTCTCATCAAAAAAATTTGTCACTGTTGAACAGCACATTGATTTTTTTGGACGCGCCGATTTACGCAATTGAAAATCAGTCAAATAACTGAGGAGGAGTGGCATAAAGCAAAAGTAAATAAAACTATATTACATGATCATTTTACCCCGAAAACTTGTAAAATCGAAAAAAATTGTCAACTGTTCTGCAACTTTTATAACAGGAAAAAGATTTGAACAAACACTGGTCGAACAATTTTTTTTGATATTGTGAGAAAAATATATTTTTCACGACCATTGAGAGGTAATTGAAGTCTTAGGGGAAGATGGGAGGAGCTAAAACTTTTTTATCCAAATTCGTCTTCCCCTTTTTCTAAGCGTTATTTTAGTTTTTTCTCTTATTTTATTAATTATAAGCGTTTATCTGTTTTATCTTAATTTTATTAGTGGAGATTGAAGCGTTGTGGACAGTAAGGAGGTTTGTGTTGATAATTCACAACTATGTTTTGAAACGAAGTATGTTTTGAAACGAAATTCAAAGTAGTCAAAATATTAGTACATCAAAAGGGCATCAAAGTACTTGCGATCCAACAAACACTTTTCTAACTTTAAATTATATACTATAAGTATTACCTTTCCTTAACCCATTGCCTTCACTTCTTAGTGATTGAAAGCATTTTTCATAGATAGCTAGATTTTTATATTTTTCTTTTAATACAAATGCCTAAAAAACAACCGAAATGAAAAATTTTTGGCGAATTCGATGAAGCACTTTGCCATAAGAAGCTACCTCAGTCTGAGGACCCGGACTAAAAGTGAGTATGCCAATGTCCAGAGTGTCCCAGATAAAAACCCTTATGTCCCAGACTTTCGTGAATTCAAGAATTTTTGCGCGTTCTTCGTGCCTCGAAAGGTGTTTCTGTCCAGACTTCATTGCGTGCAGAACTTTTCGTGCCTTTTTTGTGTTTAAAATTGACTATATTCAGAATTTCCTGTGTTCAGCAGAAATGCGTGCTGTCCAATTTTTGTGCATTTTCCGTTTAAATTCAAATCCCAGTCAATTTGGAATGGTTATCTTGCAAGATTGGTTATCTTGCAAGATTCTGGTTGAATCTGCCAGAATGTTTCAAGATAACCATTCATTTTGCCATTATCTTGCAATATAGCCTTCATTCTGTCAGAATCTTGCAAGATAACCATTCACAGTCTGCCAGAATCTTGCAAAATAACCATTTTTCTGTCTGAATCACACAAGATAAGAATTTTTCTAAGCTGAATTCCGTGATAGCTTGTTTCTTTTGCCAAAGTAATAAAAAAAATATACAAGTCCCGACTGAAAAAGCGAAGATAAAAAGTTTAGGTGGCAATTTTACTTTGAACCAGGTTTTAAATTGAGAGCTAGAAAAATAAGAAAATTAGTAAAAAGTACTTTTTAGGTGGTAGTAAAAATTTATTTCAATTTTAAGTAACCAAAAAATTTTATAATGTTATTGAAAGCTGACCTTCGATCAAAAAATATTGTTGAAGAAAAAGAATAAAATCCGCCAATCAAATCGCAGCTCAGCCGGAACTAATTCTGTTGACTCTTGCAAGATAACCATTCTTCCGCCATAGCTTGCAAGATAACCATTCTTCTGGCATATCTTGCGAGATAACCATTCTTCTAGCACATCTTGAAAGATAACCATTTTGTCGAAAGAATTTGTCAGAATCTTGCACGATAAGTAACCACTCTCGTCTGGGGCAGAGGCATATATGCAGACGTATATGTGCACATTTTTGTGCGTTCACCAGATTATCTTTTTTGCGCGTTCAAAAGTGCTCGTGTCCTGCTTTTTGTGCGCCCAAATTTTATTGTGCGTTTTTGTGCGTTCCCAAGTGAGTAGGTCCAGACTTTCGTGCCCTCATTTTCAGTATCTCCGTGCATATACATAAAGTTGAAAACAAGATTTTTTTATTGATGTCATTTCATGCATAGATGAGACATACGCCCTTTGTAATTAGTACATATATGAATAGTAAAATATGGTCAACAAAATTTTCGATTGAAAAGAGTGCTATTCAATTAATTATTAGAGCATGGTTTTGCAACTTCACCAATTTTCTCTATTTGTAGAATAAACTGTCCATTATGAAGCAAAAAGTTAGATGCGAATGCTTAATGCTTTGTCTTAAGTTGTAATCTTTCTCTCGAGCAGGTAATCTAGTCGTAGTGCAGAATCAACCACGGGCTCATCTGTTATTGGCGTTTTTTTCAATCTGCAATATTTTTGTGCGCGGTCAGTTAATAACTTCACTTCCCAGAAAAGTTGAGACCTCAAAAAAAGAATTGTTATATGAAATGAACAGACCAAGTTCTAGTTTGAAAAGTTCACCTCTATGACGTACTGTTATAGTACCTCTCTCAGAGGGCACGGAAACTTGGGCACCGTTAGAGCTATGTACCTCTTATCAGGTCACCAGCTACCTCGAAAAACTTAGATTAACATTTATTCTTCTCTAGTCTGTAATTTTTTCTTGCGCCTTTGTATAAACAAAAAATACGAGACAAACATTTATCTAGTAAAGAGAACAGCATAATTGTCGTTCAGTTAAAACATGTAATTTGAATTTCGTTTATTACATACATTTAAGGATCTTTTCCGCTGGAGCCAAATAACCTGAGCTGTTAAATAACCTCTAGAACAGGCTTAGAACACTTTTGATCCCAATTTTTATCAAATCTCGTTGCGAAAATTGCAGTTGCGTGACTTAAGTCAGTCTGTATCTGATTAAACTGTTTTCGGTCACTAGTTTCTCCCACTCTTCATACTGCAACAGTGGTGAAAAAACAAAGAGACATGGATATTACCATTCGAAGGCGTTATGACAAAATGTTGAACAAAATCGAGGGGGGCAATAACAAGCGTGAGGAAATGTTTTTATCCATTCTCGTTACGATTAAAACAGTTGAATAACCCAGGTTGAGGTCCAGACCCAAATTGGTTTATGATCAGACCCAGTCGAGCGCACACCCGTGTGTTCCCAGACTGAAATTACAGGGTCTGGCCGGAAGTTCGAGCGCACTACAGTCTGGACGATGGTCTGGAGATGGTCTGATCAGAGGTAATTTTGGTCTGAAAAGTCTGGACCATGGTCTGGAGATGGTCTGATCAGAGGTCAATTTGGTCTGAAAAGTCTGGTCATAGGTGGATTCGAGCGCACTTGGGTCTGATCAGAGGCGACTTTGAGCGCAATTGGGTCTGATCATAACCTCTTCGAGCGCACTTGGGCCTGATCAGGGACCATTTCAAACGCCTTATTTTTTTCTCTTTTTTCATTTTTTTTTGTTTTTTTTTTGTTACTGAGAGATGTTGGCTCTGCCAAGAGGCAACAATAAAGCAGCATTCTGATCAGAGACTCATTTAAAGTCTGATAGCTCTGATCAGAAAAAAGGAGTCCAGTTGATAGCAGAGGCCGGTCCCCTTCAGAAGAAATTTTGGTCAACTGGAGACCACGATGTTTCTTATGGAAAGCTGTCTAAACTCATCCATTGAGTCAGAAACATACACTAAGCGGTACACTAAATAAAATTTGTTCTAAACAGTTGGGTTTCGTTTTCTTTTGCAATGTTTTTTATAACTGATTTATCCTGTTTCCATAAGTAAAACTTTTCTCTGGTCAGACTTTTTCTAGCGCACTTGAGTCTGATCAGAACTTGTTTCGAGCGCGCTTCAGTCCAATTATAAACGGCTGCAAGCGCAACTGGCTCTGACCATAAATGCTTCGAACACAACTGGGTCTGATCATAACCTCTTCGAGCGCACATGAGTCTGATCATAGTCTGATTAAGATCTGGGCAATGGTCTGACTTTGAGTCAGGACCATGGTCTGAAGATGGTCTGATCAGAACACCTTCAGTCCGAAAAGTCTGATCAGAGACCCTTTGTGTCTGGAAAGTCTGATCAGGGTTAATTTACGTCTGGAAAGTCTGAGCAGAGAAATTTTCCGTCTGGAAAGTCTGATCAGACAAAAATTTGGGTCTGAACCTCAACCTGGGAACATATGCTGCCACCATGCAATTGATTCAACTATCTTTTCTGACATTTTTTCGCTTCTCATAGATACATACATAGAGTGGTAATAAAAATTTGAAGAAAAAGGTATCTAATCTCAAAGCAAGATTTTGTTCAGATTTTTACGTAGTTTTGTTTTGCATTATTTAGTATTGTTTTTATCTCAACGAGTGCTGATTAGAAGGATAGTTTGATCCGAAAGCAGAGTTCTGCGTTTTCTCGATTTTTTTTAGTTTTGGTCGGTCAGGCATTCACAAATTATTTCATCGAAGAAGTCTGCAGTCCTTGCTATCTTAAAACCTCGGTCGAAGTGAAAGTGAAATCTCGGTGAATGCGGTAAATTATGATAAAGTGATTTTGGTAAAGTCGTTTTCTTTTACTGCTTATAGGCAGTGAAAAACATTTGCCGTGAATCACAAATTACCGTTCTCAAATGATACAAAAATCCACTGATATTTCAGTTTTAAACAATAGATTGACTGTCATTTAGATAACACACAAATAATATTGAGCAAGTATTTGATGGTAGAAGAAGTACCTGATGTTCACAGTTCTGGGTTTAATTAGGGGGGGGGGGGGGGGGGGAAGAAATTCACCGCAAATTCAGCCGCAATTCAAATAAAAAATTCTCCACTTTTGAACGCATTCAAAACTTCGCGGTGGTAAAAATTTATTTTTTTCACCAATCATCGCAAAATTATTGCCCGGTAAAGCTCGTTCCGAGCTAGAGCTGAATACGCATAAATTATCACTATCACTCAAAAAATAACAAAATAAATAACAAAATTTTATGGATTCCATTTCGTTAGTCCAAAACTTTGAACTAAAATACCAGTCGCTGTAAACAATCCCCCAAGGGTCGACATCAAAGACACCGGTTGGTCCAGGAATAAAACTTGGAAAATATATCCCAACACGATTATCAGGAGCTTCAACGATGTCGAAATTGAAGGAAGTGTAGCTTGTGATCCATAAACAAGTAAAACTCCCGCAAGGTAAAACAAAATCGAACCAATTACTGCGTAGATTCTCAAGCTACTTTCACAAATTGAAAATTGCAATTCGCTACGAATAATAACCGGGTACGCGTTGATCATAAAAAGTCCTAAAAAATAACTCAAATAAACAATTTGTGGGGCTGCGTGTTTGAACTTTTGCAAACTGCAATAATAAATAGTTGAGCAAATTCCAGTTAATGTCGCAAAACCAACACCTGTTGCGTACTTCAGATCGAACTCGAATTTCAACAGGTTCCGAGGTTGGCAAATCAGAAAAGTTCCGGTTAGACCAAAAAGTCCGGCACAAAGAGTCAAAATATGGGGAGGTTTTTTAAGGACGATGCTTTCGACTAAAACGCTTGAGATAAAATGCATGCTATAGTCTACAGCACAGACATCTCCGACCGACGCAAAATCGAGAGCAATGAAATAAAATTGATATCCAGATGACATAATAAACGACAATATCATCAAAATTATTGCAATATCTCTCCATGATACTGCTTTGCTTGTTTTAAAACTCCCAGTTCGATGACGTTGAGTAACTTCTTCGAGCAGAAGTTTTGTAGAAGCTGATGATCATTAGCGTTATGAATCTGTTTTCCTGTCACCATTTTAATAGTCGTTAATCGTTTAAGATAAGTCCTGGGCAAAAAAAACTCAGAACATAAGAACTCATAAAAATGTTTTTATCGGGGTGAGCTTTGATATTAAACGGCGTTGTTAGATGGGGTAATGCTACTTAGTAAATAAAATCACCAAAAAGGAAAACAGATCAATCTCCAAAAAAGGTCGCTGCAAATTTGTGTATTAGATCATGCTGTCATAAATTACAAACAAGATGGCTCGTGTGAGTCTGTGCGTAGCACAGTATGTTCCAACATAAATCTCAAGATTGCAAAAAGCCATTAATTTATGTCAGAAAAACCGTTGGGAGAAACCCTTGGGAAAGCAACTATATGCATTGAAGACAAAAATTGTATTTTTTGAACCAAACAGACAAACCACACTAACACAGACACACACACACCATACACCTTACACACACACACACACACACACACACACACACACACACACACACACACACACACACACACACACACACACACACACACACACGCCATACACATTACACACACACACAGAAAACCACAAAATACAAACCCCGACACCAAAAAAAAACATTAAAAAATTCTTTTGCAGGTGATCTCCACTCAAGGTTCGTGTTCGTCACGTTAAATTAGGTTTTAATATTTTTTATAATAGAACTATGTGTGGACTGGCTAAGCCGATTGTTTCGTTAATTGCAGTTTTGGCAATAGACTTCGCAATGAAACTTCAATTCACTCTAATACTTTTGTCGTTTTTGATGCCTCATGAGCAAATGAAAATATTCATTTCTAAAAAAATCTAGCAGGTGTTACCAGTGAGAATTGAAAACAGAATTTTGGTTTTAAAAAATAGGTAAAATTGTTATTTTTTAGGCTTCAAACAGTACAGAATTACTCAATCAAAACTCCCTTTAAACTAACTATTTTTACTAAAATTTTCTTTGCTTGTTTATCTTAAATTTCAGCTCAATCTGTAAGCCTACCCCCTCCACCCTACTCGAACGTTTTCTTTTTTTCTCTTTTCGATTGTTCCTTCGACATTTTAAAGAGTTGGCTCGTTTTCAAATTTCTGATAACTTTTAAAAAAAGTCAAAACTAGATCCTATGAGCTACAATACGGAGTTTTTCCTTTTTCTCTACGATGCATAAACAAAAAGTGAAGACTTGACTGAAGAGAAAAAGTCGGCCTCGCGTGTATATTCCACAATTTAAAAAAACTCTTGGAACAAGAAATTGTTTTTGCCGAACGTTAAGTTAAGTAATTCGTTTATTTTTGAAAAAAAAAGATGAAATCTATAAATGTGTCTTTTTGGTGAAAATGATGAATTATATCTAAATATTTAAAAAAAATTTCCAGCTATAAGCAGTAATCAAAACCCAAATATGGAATTCATAACAAATATTGTCAAAACTAAAAAAAATGACAAACTTCAGCAACATTAACTAAGGCTTGACGATGTTTAAGAAACATTAACTAACGATGATTTGCTTTTGTAAGATACAGTAGCCTAACGAAATGGTTTGCTATAAGAAAGAAATAAAGTAAACACAAGGGAAAAATAACAAAAAGTAAACAGTTATTCTTGGGAAAGTCAGCTAATTTTGTAAATGCGCAAAAGACCGTAAAATTATTTAAGAACATAACTATTTATGACCCCATACTTTTAATTACAGTACCGTTGTAGCGGGCTTTGTGTCTTTAAATGAGAAGTAACCTCAATTTATTGGTTCCGGTCACTTGATCTTCAGATATTTTATGAAAACTGACCATTAGATGATTTCTTGAAAATTGGGATATCCAAACTGCAGTTCGGTGACTTTTTGATAAACCTTTGATTCTATTCAGTAACACTCCCGGACAGAACTCCAAGTCTGCATCGGTTCTAGGCAAATCTAATTACAAGTCTCGCAAGTCTCAGTCACAACGCGCATAACACTTGCAAGTTGATATCCAAGTTAAAATCAACGTTTCAAAAAAAAGTTTAGTGAAAATTCCAAACTCTAAAAAAATGTTGTGACGCGCCACTTTCTCAGGATTTTTGTTGGGCCGTTTTCCCGAAATATTTGAAAATAAAACACCCGGCAGTTATCCGAAACTATAATCTACCACCCCGGGAGTCAAAGGTGGTCACAAAATTGACTTTTCTACGTTTTCAGCCGTTTATCAGCAGTTTCTTAGCCATTTTGCTGTCCTTTCAGACCGTTTGTGTCCTGACTCTCGCAAAAACTGATAGAACTTGTTAAAGATTACAGATCTTGATATAATGTCTAGCCTTTCCAACAGGGGAACAATAGTGAAGAAACAGCGGTCACGGTTCCCTATTTTCGAACAATTTTCGGCTAATTTTTGCGTTTTGCGGACCTATTTTAGGTCAAGAGTTGAATTTATACATGCCAAGTCTTGGCCTAGACTTGGATTTAAGTTTGCCAAGTCTTTGCCAAGACTTGGTTTTGGACCTGAAAATTGTAAAAAGTGGCTTTGAAATGAGACCTGTAATGAGACTTGCCCGGTACTGAAATTGACTTGGCGTTAGGTTCGTTCTATTGCTCGACTTAAGGCGGAACCGCCATACTGATTTCACTGTTTTTCATTGTTCATTGTTCCTATGTTTCGAGAAGAACACTGAGGGTGGAACCATTAAATTGTTATAAAATGTAAAAAACGAAAGATGCATGTTTAGTATCACATTTATTTTTGAAAATTTTTGAATCTTTCAATTTAATGCAGAAATTTGTATCACTACACCTTGACTTAAAGCTTCCTTACGCAATTTTCCTCTCCATAATTTTGGTACAATTCTTGTAAAAAAATTTTGCGAATTAATTCTGCGAATCACAAAATTTTTTTCGCGTCTTATGACTAATCTAACAATTTTTCCGTAAGAATTCATCTTGTGTTGATATAAATGAGATCATTTTTCTCGTGCGCTGATCAACTACTCAATCTACGTGTGATTAGGCACATAAAGATAACCACCCACATGAAACCGAAACTCTGCCTGCTCATATTTTTTTGTCGAAAAGAGCCGTGAAAATAAAATAAATATCATAACTAACAATAATAAATATATCTTCACTTGAAAAGGAAACAGATTAATCCCTTTTTTCGATTTAGGAAGGCTTTCAGGGTTGAAACAAATAAGCGCACTGCAGTAGAGGGATCCACAAAACCCAGACAGGAAAGCTGTTTCGTTACTCGATGTTCCACTCAATTTGAAGAATAAAATTGACACTGCAAAAAACACCCCTCCGACGATTGATGCAAAAAGAGCTTTTAATTTTTGTTGTTTCGATATGGCTCGCGTGGAATGAACACTGTTTGTTTCTGATAAATCGTTGCTGTCCATTGCTGTGCTTCAAATTGTCAACAGTCAGTTCTGATAATAAGCAAATAAATAAGTGAAATGTGGATAATAAAATGTTGACACCTGTTCACACCTGTTGACACCTGTTGACACCTGTTCAGACAGTAGATCGTTCACGACAGAAAAGAGAACTGACGGGTTTTAAGCGTTAACTTATTGTTTGCTCTAACATTTATCTCGTTGACCAATTGCCTAGTATACTGAAAAAAATTTTAAGT
>NC_134477.1:54677125-54701856 GCF_964194025.1 Convolutriloba macropyga
GCAGGATAACCCCCCCCCTATCCCAAAACAGCTATATAATACTACTAGTATCCAAACTTGAGTTAACAATTAACTTGGTTACCATGACTATGTTTATCAAAACAGCAGACCAACAGTTTAATGAATCGATTTTCGACAGTCCATTTCAAATTTTCATACATAAAAAGTATGTTTCTATTCTCCCCACTTTAGTCAGGTAAGAATTTTGTATACTAAAAGGTAATTTTGAAAAATTGAGAAAACTGCTAAGATTAGTTATAAAGCTAAAAGCTCTACGACCAATGTTGTACGTATACACCTGTTGTTGCCAATAATCAAAAAAGATGTTTATGATCGCTAATTTTATGTTTCTTATTTTCTGACTATAAAGAAATATTCTGACAATTTCAGCAAAGATTATAAACGAATAGCATAGATCGTTTAAGCTTTCTTCAAATTGATGAACTCTATTTCACAATTTTTGTTTTTTTCTATCAATTTGTTTTTTCGCTCATCTGTTTTTTTTTTAATTCTAAGTTACTATGATACTATCTCAGAGTTAATTTAGTACTGAAAACTAAAATTAGTCAGGAAGGCTATGTTTGGATAAACATCAAATTAGCTGAACTATTTAGTATTTCAACACACTTGTTTTCTCAAAAATAAACAAAAGGAAACACAAAATCGTTTCATCATATGTTGGATTAAATTATTTTTCATCCGTAGATCATCATTGAGCGTTGCTTTGCTTTTAAATTCAAAACAATCAAAATTACTTCATGATTTCAGATTGTAAAACTTTCAGTCTAATTAGACTTGTGGTTCTTGAGTCATCAACGCAGAACGGCCGTTAATTACTGTGTTTACTTGGTCTTTTACCGGCCACTGATTTTGCTGAAATCACTAGCAGCTATAAAAATCTATCCGCAGACTTGAATTGCTAAAAGTAGACTTATTGAATAAGGATTAGTTGTTTTCAGTTGGATAGCCTGCGACTTGATAACTGTAAAACATGAATTTCAGCAAAATTTCGGAAAAAAAGTTCCTAAAAAGATGTTCTGGTGTCTTCTCAACTCAATAAATGATTGTAAACACGACACAGCAAAAAGTAATTTTAAAATTTGAAATTCGTAATCATCTTCAAACACAAATCAATATGTTGAATAAAACAGCAAACCACAGTGGGAGTTCTTTGTTGATTGAAGAGCAGTAAAATTTCTTTGGTTAATGAATCCATAAATTTTTCTACTTTTAAAGAAAATATTCACCAAAAATTTTAGTAGTTATATTGATATAATTTCTCATTTTCTCTTGAACAATTTAAGTCCCACACATTTTTTGATAATTAATCAGCAAATTAATTCATTGCGAGATGTCGTCTCGCGTTTTAGACAACATATATTTTTTTCGTTTGGAATCCCGGATCACTCATCATACGTCTTTCTTAGATTTAATGCTAGGTTCCTTATAATTCTTAGAACACATCCTAGGTCATATTTGATTTATTTGATTACTTAGTACTCATACAAAGATCATATTTGGTTTCCATGAAAAAATAAAGTAAAAATACAAAAAATTTGAAAGCCAAAGAACTATATATAAGTTTTAATTTGGGTAGAAGTTGCAAAGAACATTTGGACTTATAAACGGTCAGATATGACACATGAAAATTGACTTAATATATCTCATTTGCAGAGTCTAAATTTGACTATTTGCATGCGCAAAAACAATAAATTTGAATTTCATTTCATTCATATTCGGAATTGATTCTGAAAAAGTTAAAAGCGAGGTTTTTCGCACGTAATAAGAAATCATTCATTTTCTTAAAACTGGTTTCAGAGAACATCAAAGCTTTAGTCATATAGATAGACTTACTCTTTCATTAACCATCCAACTTTTCGAGTATTATTGCATTTCATGGTCTTTTGACGAATCACATATTGATGACGGGGAATGATATAAGTGATCAAACAAGATCGCGTGAGATCAATTTAAAAAAAGATAAATGGAAGGAAAAAATGTATCATTCATTGTAATCATCCATGAACTCATATGTTTTCGTCATGTCATAGGCACGCACGGATCCTGTTTAATCTCTTTGGTTTAATACTATAATCGTCCTAGGAATTCACGTATGGACATTATGAAATCATATATGATCCTTGGATGAAATCAAAGAAACTTGTATGAAACTAAAGAAACTCAAGAAAACAACAACCCTGGATAGTTCAAAGCATTGAGCCCGAGAATTTCAAAACAAAATAAACTAAGTGCAGCCTCTACTGTTGTACTTGGCTAAATAAAGTTAGGAAATTTTCCTTAAATTCACACAGAACTTTTTTCATGACAGGATATTCCACAAAAACACAAATTAGCCATTCATTCTTTTGCAACTTTTTAGAGGAGAAAATCGACCCGGAATATTGAGTTAGTTTCGACAACTAGTTTCGACAACTGAAACTAAACCTGGTTATTATTTTTGCATTCCTTTCATCGGTAATTGAATATAGATAAAAATGTAGGGTGGCCGCCGTATTGGCCGACAGGGCGTTTAGCCGAAAACCAAAAAATAGGAAATTTAGCCGACAATTAAGTAAAATGAGCAATAAAACTTATTCTGAAGCTGTGATTGGCCAATTTAAAACACTATTTCGTCAGCGGAATAATATACCGCAGTTTTTTTTATCAACCAGTGTAACGAAGGTCTATCCGTGGTCGGACCGTATTTTACCGCATCTGGCCATGCCTCGCGCGCCTTGGCCATGCCTCAGCGGCCCGTGGGACTTGATATGAATCTATCACAACCGAACTACTGATTTATCGACCAATTATGGACTTTCATTACCAATTATGATAAAACTGTCGGCTAAATTTCTCATTTTTTCGTTGTCGGCTAAACGCCCTGTCGGCCAATTTTCCTAGCACCAAGTGTAGTAATATATTAAAGACCAGATAATACAACAGAAATAAGCAGAAAACGTCTTCAAAGTTAAGTGTTTAAACCCGCTTGGTAAAATTTAAACAAATAAAAGATTTGAAATTCAATCAAAGAAATTTATAGCGCTGAATAGATATATTTTGACGAGAGAACAAATACAAAACTATGACAAAATCAGTGTAAGTATCGCTTAAAATGAAATCCTTAATTATTTGGAGAGTATTCAATCTAGTTTTAATCCAATCGGCGCTGAAATGACGGCGCCATTCACTGTTTCAAATCCTGCCATTTGAGTTTATTCAAGTCGAATTAGTTTTGTCAATTTTGTTAACAGAAATGTTCAAAATGAAGAAATTTATTGTCGCATTTAAAATGAGCAATAAATCAGCGTGTAGAAAATAAATTGACATATAGTTATTTCCACGTAATACATAAAAATATAAGATTCTGTTTAAAAGGAAATAATGTAAATTTCCCACTATTGTGCAAACGCCTGTTTATTGCAGTGGAGAAATAAGGGATTGTAAAAGCTATACACGCAACATTGTAAAATGTTGGCTCAAAATAGGCCAAGGACTGTTTTCCTTCAACCATAATATAAATCCAGGGTCGAGTTGTCCGCGCTGACAAACGCAAAAATATTTAACAGTGGCTGCTGTGATTGCGTTGAATTTATGAAAGGTAAAAGCAAAATGCACTCAAAATACAAAATCCTTACTTTTCAGGCTCGATGTTACGTAAATAAGCGTTTATTTCAATTTTAGCAACGCTTACATAATGATCTTAGTTGAATGCTCATGCTAGCTATACATGTTTGGAGGTATTTCATCCCAGCGAACCGAAAGTTGATGCAATCATACTAAACTATGGTTAATATTGCCAAAATCTTGTCGAATTTTTATTTATTGCGAAGGTCTACCGATACCAAATTTTGCTAGCAAATTTATTCACTTTGTAACGCGATTTCAATTTTCCTATCTTAATACATTGTACGTCTGAAACGTACTTACAAATTTCGAGGATGAACTGGCGGTGTCCTATATGGAAATTTCTGCAACTTGAAGTTGGGAAGTGAAATCTACTTACCGCCCCGAAAATACTTTTTCCAGAAGTTCATTCCGCTAACAAAAGAAACGTAAACTGTGCGGCAGGCGAATTTCATTGTAATCCCTCATTTTATTAATCTCAAAAGATTAAATCGTTTAAAAAATAAAATTTGTGAAACTTCCTTAACGCCAAACATAACTATAATCATTTTTTAAACTATTTTCAACATTAGGGTATTAAATTGCCGTGTGGAAATTACTTATACGTAATTTAAGCAACATTCCACATTGGGTGTGAAAATACCACAGGAAGTGTCAACCGCATTCTTTTTAACTAGTTCTTTTGGTACCAGTAGAGGCTCGCAGTTATGGCCAGATGGCTTGAAAATATTTATAACCTGAATAATTGTTTCAAGAAATTGTGGTCGAAGCGAGAGTATTCTTAGGTGTTTCTGATTACTTTTCACAAGAACAAACAGTCATCTTAAATACCATTCTAAATAATAATGAAAAGGGAGGCGGTTATACTTTATTATTCCTCTTAGGCTCAGATTTTGTGATATTGAGATTTGTTTGTTAATTCCGTGCCCGGACCTATCTGTTATAGCATTTCAGAGCTGAACCATGAAAAAAACATGCTGGATTTTTGCGCTGAGCATGAATCTGTTCAGGTCATATTTTTCTATTTGCAGTCTGGCTATAAAACTTAAAATGACTCATCCGTCTGAGCAGTCTGCACTTATTTTCTGCCTTTCATCTGAGCATAGCAAATTACCGCATGCTTTCAATCTGAGCAGCTATAATTACCGCATTTCCTCTATATGCGCAGCTTTAATTACCGCACGTCCTCTATCTGAGCAGTTTGTTTACACGCCACAATTATATCTCTCTCTCAAAACGCGCGGGGAAATGAAAGTTAAAATGAAAGCTAAATTAAAAGTTGAAATGCATGCTCAATAAATACATGAATTTATTTAAAATGGTATTTAATTTAATTTAATTTAAAATCGTACTAAAGGTATTAAAATGGCATTAATTTAAAACGGTTTAATTTAGTTCAAGTTAATTTAGTTTCAAGCTGTCGCCCTACGGAAGTTATAAATCCGCTCTCTCTCTCTCTCTCTCTCTCTCTCTCTCTCTCTCTCTCTCTCTCTCTTTCCGACTGTTGCCCTCCGGAAGTTATAAATTCGCCCTCTCTCTCTCTCCGACTGTTGCCCTCCGTAAGTTATAATCCGCTCTCTCCGACTGTTGCCCTCCGGAATTTATAATCCGCTCTCTCTCGTTATCTCGCGGAAGTTATAATTTTCAAAACTTGCTATGTTCGTTGTATGTACAGTCTGATGATGTGAAAGTTCTGTGCAGTGTTCACCAATAATGTAAATTAGGCTGCAAAGAAAAGGGACAGACTGAGATGTTTCTTAATCGACTCTGGGTAGACTGGCAGAAGTATTTACTCTTTTATTTGACTGGTTTAGTAATGGTTACAATTGAGAGTCAATGGTACAGCGCTGAAACTCACTGCGAGCAAGGTCCGGGTGGATACTTTATTGCTTCATTTTTTTATTTCCTATCTCCGCCTATAGAGCCCTTCATCAATTGTTATACAAAAAAGTTTTCGACACATCCTGTTGATCCGCTTTCCCAAAATTTTCAAATAATGATAATGGTTCAAAGATTTTTTCTCTTATATCCGAAACTCTTTTTTGGTGCAAAGATTTATTAAATTTTACAGCAATTTGTTTTTGACAAACATGTCTTGATAAGATCTTATCAAAAGCTTACCGAGCTGTTCCATAAAAAGTCTGGCCTGTCACGATCCTCAACCGATATTGCAGGTTTTGCCAGAGTTATTTAGATCATGCATAACATTGAATGGAAGTGTTTGTTTCCTGGGATGTTTCACCTTATCAAAAAAGCAAATAGTTTCTACAAAAAACCGAGGAGTTTCTCACAAACTATTGTTCAAACAATGAAACAGTGAAAAAAAAACATATTTTCGCTACATAAGCCGTTCCTGATGCCTTCTAATTGATCACCGACGCGTGCATAAGTGTCTATGTTTGTGTGTATGTGTGTTTGTGAAAGGGATTGTGTTCGTATATGGGTTTGCTTGTGAGTTCGTATTTTGTGTATGTGTTTTTTTATGCTCTTCAGTATTAGCTTGGGTAAATGTGCGAATGTGCGTGTGTGTGTGTGTGTGTGTGCGTACGTGGATGTTTGTCTTAAAATTTTTTTATTGTTATTTCGGTGCGAGTAATTGTTTTTGTGAGAGTGATTGTATGTTTGTGTGCGTGTGTGTGATAGAGAGAGAGATAGCGTTTCTGTGTTTGTTCTATGAATGCGTTGTGTGGTAAGTGTATGTGTGTTTGTGTCTGTGTCTTGGTTCATTTCTGACCGAGTAGTGTCGTGGTATCGTTATAATCCTACGATTTCTTTTCTAAGCAGTTCTTTTGCCTTTTTATGATGGCAATGAGACTTAAGGTGAGCTACAATTTTAATAGAAAAAACTCTCACAATAGTCTCTTTTCAATTTATTCCTGCTGCTTTTTCTTTCTCCAAAATTAACTTATCATTGGATAAAAACTTTTCAAAATTTTTGAAGAAAATAGAAGACCTTCTCAGAGCTGAGTTGTTTGTTCTCAAATGTTGAAAAACTGTTTTGCGTTGTGCTTTCTACGCTTGAGTGAGGCATCTGCAACTAATTTGCAGCTACTACGCACAGCTAAAATACAAAAAACAACGCAGAGACAGTTATGGTTGCAAAGATCCGGCGTTTTTTCTCAGTTGAGAACTCTATGTTGTGCAAGTTTTTAACAACAAACAACACAAAAGTTGAAATTTAGATTGATAGAATTGGTCAGTAAATTCAAACAGCGGTATTTGCCATAAAAATAATCTGAACAGTTGCAAACAGTTGCTCCATCCTTGTACCCGCATCAGTTTCAGCATTAATTTAGGCTGCTTGACAGTAATAATTTCTGTAATAATTGATATGATATGCCATACCATAATTTACTAAATTGACAAGGGCAGACAATCGTTTTTTACACTTCTTAGGCCAGGATCTGGTTGGTTGTGAGCTCCGGTTATTAATTTTGTTAGAAATTTATTGCTTCAGTTAGGTTTCCTTAAGTTTTTTTCTATGTTTATTCCTTGCAGCAATTGCTAAACAAAGCCGCTGTCCAACTATTGTGATGATTGGGAGACAACGGCAGATTTTTACACTTCTTAAACCAATATCTGGTTGGTTTTGAGTTCCAGTTATTAATTTAGTTAGAGTTTTAATACTTCAATTTCTTCTCTTTAATTTTCTCTCTTTGTTTATAATTGCAATAATCATTCCTTGCAATAATTGCTACACAAAACGGCGTACAATTCTGTTAATCAAATTTGCCTTGTTTTCTTTTGACAGAATTTGTAAATTAATGTTTGCAAAACTAATATTTGAAAATTAATATTTGCAAAAGTAAATTATTAATTTTTGCAAATAATATTTTTAAATGTTAATTAAATTTGTTCTTTACGTGCCCGTACCGAACTCCTAGTCTATATCAGTACTGTGCAAGTCTAAATCCAAGTCTTATTTCGTTTTCCAGTACTGAGCAAGTCTTAAAACAATTCTTACAAGCCTGACAAGTCTTGGCCAAGACTTGCGTAACACTTGCAAATTGATTTCCAAGTCAAAAGCAACTTTTCAAAAATTTTTAAGAGAAAATTTCAATTTCAAATAAATTTCACAACGTGCCACAATTTTTGAACTAATTTTTGGGCACTGTCCCGGGCTGCTAAAAAATATGCCGAGCAACGGTATATTAGCACCCCAGGTGGTCTATTTAGCACAAATTGAGTGTATTTTAGGTGTTCTGGCCCGTTATCAGCCGTTTTCAGCCGTTCCAGTCCCTAAGATAGCTGAGTTCTCAACATTTTCGTACTAATCAGATAAACCAAATGTCGAACGTTGCGAACCGAGGAAAAATTGTGAAAAGGATATTGTTCAGCCATTTTTGACGTTTTTTCGGCTATTTCTGACGTTTTTTGCCTGTCAAGACTTGGATTAAGAAATGGCAAGTCTTGGCCAGGACTTGGATTAAGAATTGAAAATTTGTGGCCAACACTTGAATTCAGACTTGGCAAATCTTGGCCAGGACTTCGATTAAGAATTGTAAAGTTGCGGCCAAGACTTGGATTAAGACTTGCCAAGTCTTGGCCAAGACTTGCATTTTAGCTCTGAATCAGTACTGATACGTTGACTTGGAATTAGACTCGCCCAGTACTGATATTGACTTGGCGATCGGTACGGCTGTCTTGATAAGGTCTCTACAAGATAATAACAAGCTTTTCCGAGAAATTTTGCGCTAGCAAGACCGTGAACAGACAATTCGAGAACTTTGCAAGAGTTATTAAGATAATGCATGACATGGTAAGGAATCTTTTGCTTCTTGGAAAATTTTGTCCTATCGAAATGGCAATCATTTTTTAAAACAACGAGGAGCTGTAGACCAACTCGTCTAAAAACCGTAATTTTTGCGTTCTTTTGTCTTCTGGATTTTCACCGTTTTGTGTTTATAATTTTGAGTGTGTGGATGTTGTCACGCGTATGTGTGTCTGTGTCCTTAACTGTGTGATTGTGGGCGCGGGCAAATGTGTTTGCATGTTTGTTTGTGTTTGCCCATTTCAGTCTATGTGTATATGATTCAGAGTTTGTGGGTGGGTGTAAGAGAGATAGAAAGAAAACGACTGCGTGTCCGTGAATGCCCGATGAGTATGTGTTCGATATTGATTTTTTAGCATTTTATGCAGAATGGTTTATTGATCTCCATTCTGCCGGAGCAGTTTCGATCAATGACATCGTAATATTCAAATCCCTGCGTTGTTTGTTCGAGCCTTAGCTGATCGGAAACTTCATGGTGATTCGCATGCTTGAAAAGTTAGTAATATATTCACATTCAGCTATATTCACTTTTCTTTCTCCAGTTTTTATTTCTTTTGATTGGTCGGCAATCAGCCAAGATATCAATAATTAGCAACATTTCATGATGAAAACCGTCTTATCCATAAAACAAGCATTTGCAAAATTTTTCTTTAAAAAAGTGAGAACCATCAGAGCAAAGCTGTTCATTCTCAACTGTTGTGCTGCTAACGTGCATAACTAAATTAAAACAGGCAACACAGAAACATGTAAACAGTTATGATACAAAACTTTTGTTTATCATCATTTAAGAGATTTTATTGAGACCACTGTTTGTAACAACAAACAACTAACAAAACTAAGACCTTAAGACAATTCAACCTTGGCCAGTTTTTGCAAGTAGCAATAAAACATAATTTGAATAGTTGCCACACACAATGGTTCCTATATGTAGTGATGATTTTGGACTTAATGAGCCAGTAGTAATTTATTGAAATATGACCTGAAATGTTCCTTTTTTTGAGATTAGATGAAAGAGATCGAACATCTACGACTCTTAAAATCAGTCAGTTTGAGCTTCAAAATCAAGACAGTCAGATTTAAAATGACGAAAATGGTAGTGGTCATCTCGATTCTGCTTATTCCACTTTTTTGATCACTTGGATTAACCACGGGCCCTGTTTAGTTCAATTTTAAAGTAACTTTAAAATAATTCACACACTCTCACAAACCGAATTTTAAAAAATGGGTCGTGACAATAAGTGAAAAACCAAAAAAAACATACTCGAGAAAACTGGCTTGCAAAACAAATTGAATAGAAAATAGTTTTTTTTGGAAATAAAGAAAAACTAATCAAGAAAGACCAAAAATAGTAAATATTAAATTTTAAATAGTTTTTAATTAGGAAACAATTCAAAAAGTATACTCTATCTCAAGTGTAATAGTTCCAATCAAACAAGTCCTTATTTTCGACGGTCTACTAGAAAACCATTTGAGATGAACACTCAACAGACAAAATTAATGCAAACTGAATTCCGACTTCCAATCGACACATTTTACATACAGGATGCCTGAAGAAAATTTAAATCTCAAATTATGAAAGCAAAAACCTTCAATCACTGAAGTCTATTCTATTCTAAAAACGCCTTAGAGTGTAAAAAATAAGAGAACAATGGAGAATGTTGTCAGACACAACCCAATCCGCCACAATACTAATATTTTCGCCGGCAAAGAAAGCACTCAGCCAGAAAAAAATGAGATGGTATAGATTGACAAAAACAAACAAATTAATACACTCGATTTTAGCACGAAAACGGAGAAATAATTCAATAGAAATCATGAAAAAATCAAGTTAGTCACTCAGTCATTTTTGAAAACAGAAAACTGAAAACAATAAACATTTTTGAAGCAATCATAACAAAAAAGGAGAAATTTGTCACACAACGCATCCAAACGACTCACTATCGATAGAAATGTTAAATTGCCAACAAATCTATGGGAAACCGGGTAAATTTCTTACGCGTCATAGCGGAGCCAGTTTGATACAAAAAACTAAACGTTATCAAAAACGCTTCGAGAAAACCTCGAGTGAACAAAATATTTTTTGTCGTTTAACAAACAAAATTGAACCTCCTTTTCTTGATCACCCTCAAAAGTGAGAATCAGCAGGATATGTTTGAGAACTTCAAGCGTTCATTGAGAACCAGTGCTGGCTCGAGATGTTCAACCAGAATTTCGGAGTCACTTCTGCAGAGTCCCGTAACGTTGCTTTAAACACGCAACTTTGCACGCAAGTTTGAAAACGCCAAAAAAAATCACGAAAGTCAACATCTGTCTATGTATCAAGAAAATAGCATTTTGAATTCTAGCATTACAGACTTGCGGCATTTGCATGTGCTTGCATGTGCGTCTTCAAGTAATGGTCAAGTGACTCCGCTTGAATTCACCGAGAACTTCTGGCGTTTATTGAGAACCCCGAAGCGGTTTGAGATATTAAGTCAGAATTTCCAAGTGACTTCTGCAGAGTCAGGTAACCATGCTTGAAACACGAAAGGCGAACGTTTTAAAATGACGAAAATCAGGGGATGTCAACTTCTGGCTAAATAGCAACTTCTGGCATTTTAACCTCTGGCACTGCAGACTTTAACTGGCACTGCATTTTAACCTCTGGTACTGCGGCATTTTAAAATGTGCACGTGAGTGTTTTAATTTTGTTTAGGCCAAGTTTGGAATCCCAGAACATAAATGACCTCTGATTGATCAATCCCAGACCAGAAACAACTCCTGAGCAGACCATCTCTTGACACACAATTGGAACTATTAAGTAAAATCACACTGAATGAATAACCAGAAGAACCCAGAAAATTCTGAACAAAATGCGATAACAAATCACTTCACCTTGAGATGTCAAATGGTGTTTTGAAAAGTCCACTTATTTATACTAGCTTGTTATCCGAAAAAGTAATTTTTTATCTTAAAATAATTCCCGCGTAATATTTTTCGTAGAGTATATCAGTTGATTTCATGTAGCAAATGTATTATAGAAAGAAAAAAAATATTTCTCGATTTTGTTCAAAAACGCGAATGGAATATGTTTGACCCATTCAACTGAATTAAATCACGGACGATCAACGTGATCAAATAAGATCCGGTTCTCAAATATAGATTTTTATTCTTAAGGTCACCACATACGTAAGTTGTTTCTTGAGTTTTGGTTATTGTCCACGATGAAGTCCAGCTCCTAACTGACCTGAGATCAAACCGTCCCGCACCAAAAACCAGCCTCTGGTCATAGGTTACCCAGCTTGAAGCCATCAAGTAAAATTAGAGTGTCTGGATAACCAGAAGAACGTACATAAAGTCTGAACTTGATCAGAGGTCAAATCGTTCTGTGAAGTCAAAAAGGGAGTTTTTACCAATTTCAGTGATTAAAACAACTTCGTTATCTCAAACTGTGATTTCCTGACTCGGAAATAATGTTTTTTATTAGGTACTCGTAATTTTCTTCGTGGAGTGTTTGAGGTCATTCCATGTAGCAAAAATCATTATAAAAGCTATAAATTCTTAGCATCCTTTAATTTTAAACATCAGCTGAGTTGCAAATTGTACCTTTATTTTATTTCAAATTTTTTCAAAAATGATTTCCGATTTTGAACTATCTCGTCGTAAGTTCTCTTAACGTTGTCGACCAAAACTGGTCATCAAGTGTACGTTAGACTACTGTATTTGATGCTCGTTAATGATGGTTGTACGCGACGTTTGAACTCGTTGCTCTCCTTTATTAATTCGATACATCCAAACTCAGTAGTCTAATTAATACACTGGATCTATTCTGCCCCCCCCCCAAGTGTGTTTTACGTCCCCCAGTTACAATTTGTATGCTGTTATACAGGACGTTACTATGTAACGTGCTATAAAATAGCACGTGCGCCTGGGGGTGGAAAAAAATATTAGCCCACTAAGCTGGGGGGGGGGGGGGGAACAGAATAGATCCAATACGCTTAATGACACCAGTTTTCCTCGTTGTACTGCTTTTTTTAACGAATACAAAAATGACGCTCATCCGTAAATTATTAAATTTTTCTTCCGAAAGCTTTCTTAGACAACTTTGGAGGGAATTGTTTCCAGCCGTGACTTCTGACATTCATTTTCGAAATGAAACTCTAACACGGTCTTCCATTTTTAATTTTTTTTCAATTTTGTTTTGTGAAATTCTTTATTGTTATTCCCAATCATTCGTATTCACAACCAATCGTTTAGCATCATTCGCTTTATCAAAATGAGAAGCATGTTGTTCATCGGAACAGGAGGTGAGGTCTTTCAAAACTGCTACCGTTTGCCTCCCCCCCCCCCCCACTAAGCTGGAGGGGGGGGGGCTAAAACGGAAAAGATCCCAAATATTACCTACCCGAAGCTCCATAACATGGGTACAGAGGGGGTAACTATGTTCGAGTCCGGGAAATTTTAGTACCCTCTCCCTATATCAGTGATAATATAAATGCATAGCCCCCCCCCCCCAATTTTGTTAAACATGCTCACCTGGGGTGGGGGGGGGGGGGACTTTACGTGGGGGGGGGGGGGGGGCTGCAAACTGAGAAACGCATTTATGTTTAACAGTAGACGGTATTTGGGGGGAAGGGTATTTGGTTATTAATTACTACTATTACCCCTGATAATAGTTAGCAGCATTAATTTCCTACATGTTCAATTTTTCCATTATAGGTGATCACACTTATTGGTAACATGGACGTTTTAAATTGATATACTGACATCTTTATAGTGATACAAGCTACTCCTTTATCGAGATTTTGTCGAAACATAATCAAAAATTTGCTGTGAATAGCATCAAAAAAAATTAACACCAAATTGGCCGCCGCATCTTTTAGCGACGCATTCGATAAAAACTGCGTACTTTAGTGAGAATTGCAATGAATACAATTAACAATGAATTTTTTGTAGGGTTGGCAAAATTCAGTAAACTTGGTATTGAAATTTTATAAGATCTGCGGTTTTTTATTCAGCTATCTAAAATTCAGCAAATGTCTGTTACAGATTCAGTTAAAGCCTTACATTCACAGGGGGAACTCCAGACCCAAAATGGTTATGATCAGACCCAGTCGAGCGCACAACCGTGTGATCCCAGACCGAAAATACAGGGTCTGGACGGAAGTTCGAGCGCACTACAGTCTGGTCGATGGTCTGGAGATGGTCTGATCAGAGGTCAATTTGGTCTGAATATTCTGATCATAGGCGGTTTCGAGCGCATTTGGGTCTGATCAGAGGCCACTTCAAGCGCAAATGGGTCGGATCATAACCTCTTCGAGCGCACTTGGATCTGATCAGAAATGTTTATGAACGCATTCGGGTCTGATCAGGGACCATTTCGAGCGCCTTATTTTTTTATTTTAATGTTTTTTACTGAGAGACGTTGGCTCTGCCAAGAGGCAGCAATAGAGCAGCGTTCTGATCAAATACTCATCTAAAATCCGATAGCTCTGATCAGAAAAAAGGAGTCCAGCTGATAGCAAAAGCCGGTCCCCTTCAGAGGAATTTTTGATCAACTGAAGACCACAAGGTTTTCTAAGGAAAGCTGTCTAAACTCATCCAATGAGTCAGAAATATACACTAAACGGTACACTAAATAAAATTTTTGTTCTCAACAATTGGGTTTCGTTTTCTTAAGCAATACTTTTATAATTGATTTTTCCTTAGATGAACTAAATACTGCAAACATCAGTTTTTATGAAATGAATATACTATAGCAAAATTTGTTCGTAAGTAAAATCTTTCTCTGATCAGACTATTTCGGGCTCACTTGAGTCTGATAATAACTGGTTTCGAGCGCGCTTCAGTCTAATCATAAATGGATAAAAGCGCAACTGGGTGTAACCATAATTGCTCGTGCGCAACTGGATCTAATCATAGCCTCTTCGAGCGCACTTGAGTCTGATGATGTCTGATTAAGGTCTGGGTAATGGTCTGCATTTGAATCTGGACCATGGTCTGAAGATAGTCTGATCAGAACGCCTTTGGTCTGAAAATTCTGATCAGAGAGTCCTTGTGTCTGGAAAGTCTGATCAGAGGTAACTTGGGTCTGCAAAGTCTGATCAGGGTTAACTGTCGTCTGGAAAGTCTGATCAGACCAAAGTTTGGGTCTGGACCTCAACCTGGGTTTTTACCAATTTTTGTCCTCCGCACCTCAACCGTCTTCAAAAGAGAGTCCGAATCCTTGTTTGTCTATATAAAGCATTGTGAGATAGATACCCCGTCCAGAAAGTGTTGTTTTTAAACGTAAGAAAATTGTCGGTATGTTTTTTTTCTCGTTTTAGTTATAGAGAAACCACGAAAACCCTAACGTTTTTTCTTCGGTCTGCTGGTTTTTTAAACATAAAAAATTGTCGGCTTTATTTTACGTTTCAAACTTAGAAAATGGTCGATTTGTTTGGTTTGAAATGTAAGAAACCGTCGCTATGTTTGGTTTTTAAAATAACAAACCGTCGTTGTGTTTTGTTTTTCAACGCATAAACCGTCGGTTTGTTTGCTGTCAAACGTATAAAACCGTTGACATGTTCGCTCCAAACTTAAGAAATTTTGGGCATGTTTGGCTTCAGAGTTAAGAAACAGTCTGTATGTTCGTTTTCGAACGTAAGAAACTGTCGGTATATTCAGTCACAAACCCCAAGACACCATATCAAAAATCGGCGAATGCAAATTAATCAACAGAAATCACAAAATTCTTCGACAAACCAAAAGTTTACATTTCTTCAATTAGCTTTGTCAACGAGCTAAAGAAGAACATTTTGTTGGTTTTCTTAGTTTTAGCTTAACTTGCCGAGATCAGCGACAATGCAAAAAAGATCTACCAAACTGCCGTTCCTATTCTTCGCAGATATCCTAACGTCCCTTGATGCGCATTCTTGATGACAACAGCAATGCAAAAGTTGGCGACTAATCCGCCCTAACCGAAGAATGATCAAAAGATTAATACCCCTGATCAAATGATTAGAGTTAATTACACTTGTCCCTGAATTGCGCACATTGTAAAATGCAAAAACTACCGACATATACACCAAAATTTTGAGCTCGTCGAATTTATGTGCTTTGCTTTCATCTACTTTCCTGATCTTAATACTACATGTGATCGGAAAACAGCACTACTGTTCTAAGCAACAAAAAGAAATTTGCATATAATTTGCACTTTTTACAGATTTTTTTCTGAGAAAAACGACGTTTGAAATACATGCAAAACTGACAATATCATATTATTTGACTGCATGGTAAACAAAAAAAAATTCTTATGGAAAAACAAAATGGAAAACTTTTCCCATTATAGCCCCCCGTGAAGTAAAAGTCCCTCGTTTTGGCATATTTAGCATGATTGGAGGATGGGGTATAGTTTTTTGACAATATGTTGGGGAAGGGGGCTATCACTGGAAAGACCGCGAAAAAAATGAAATTGGCATCTCGCGTTTCGAACCAAACAAACCGAACTTTTCTTCATTTCTTACAATTGAAAACCAAATATACCGAATCTTTCAATACCAAACAGGTCAACGATTTCCTACGTTTAAATCAAAAGCGGCAATGCCTTACGTTTTTGTTTGTTGTCTCTTGGAGTAGGATAAGCAGAGTTTGGCACATTAGAGACCCACCCCCCCCCCCCACTGCGACGCACTCGCTATTTTTTTTAAACATACTAGCGTGCTATATCACATTTCATAATTTAATAGTGGGGGTCATAAAAAGCATTACAAGGTCGAAATACAAAAAATCCAATTAAAAAAAACTTTAAAAAAACAACAAGGGAATCGAGTTTATCGCAACAAAAATGTAACCAACATATTTTTGCTGAGACTAAGCTAAAAGTTGACAACCTCAAGAAATAACGTCAGGAGTCCACTAAAATTTTCTGTAGATTATTGAGACGTACTCTTATTGGCGACTAAGCCCAACCCCCGAATGAAAGCATGGTCAAAGGACTAATACTTCTGATCCAAGGATTAGGGTTAATTAAAATTGCCTGTTAAATGCGCATACTAAAAAATGCGAAAACTAACGTTCTATATATACCAAAAATTGAGCGAGTTGAATTTATTCGCTTTTGATACTTTCCTCATCATATTACATGTTTGTAGAGAACAGCATTTTTGCTGAGTATAAATATATTCGGGCAAATGTGATTTGAGCAGCAAACTGAAATTGCATGAATATTGAACTTTACAGAATTTTTCTCTGAGAAACATGACTGAAATACACGCAAAATGACGCTATCTTAGCATCTGCCTGCAGTGTAAACAAAAAACACATTTTTGTATTCAAAACCAAAACAGTTTTCCTCATTATAGACCCCGTGAAATAAGTGCTCCCCTTTATGGTATATTTAGATAATTGGGGGGATATAGGTTATCTGACCTCTAAGTTGGAGGCGGGCTATAAGCGGAAAAGCCTGAAATGGTTTTAGTGGTTTTTCAAGTTTCCAACCAAACAAACCAAATATGTTTTTTTCATTTAAAAACCAAAAATATCGAATCTTCTAATGCGAAACTTGCCAAGTTTTTCCTACGTTTAAGACCAAACATGTCAAAATAAACTGAGCACACCTGCGGTGTCTAACCTCGTTATTTGTTGTCTAACCTCGTTATGAGTAGGAAGATTGTCTTTTAATTTCTGTATCTATTGTGTTTCCCGTCCATCTTTGAGCGCAAATTTCGGACGCCACTTCCCCACCACCACCGCGATGTAGGAGCTTTTTTATTAACAGAGTAGCGTTCTATATCAATTTTTATATTTTAATAATTGGGGTAGTTATACTCGTACACAATGAGTATAGTCAATTGAATTGCAAATGGCCTCGCACAAGCTGAGATAGGCACTTGCGCCGCGAATGGCAGGTTTAGTTGTTACTTTCAACTAGATACTTTTTAGATTGGGCAATCGCGGTGCGATTGACTCTAACTGAAATAATAAGCTCAAATGAGAAGCGTTTGCAAGAATTAAATTAGACTGAGCGTTAGCGCTGCAAATTGGAGAATGAAAGTTAATGATGATACAAATTATGAAAGAAAGTTTGTTCAGGTTTTAATCATACATAAAGGAAGCAAAGTTTGATTTGTTTACAACGTGAATGAATATATATCCGGTACAGATGGAATGAACAGACTAAACTGCTAAAAATGGGAGGAAGTATATAGCAACTGAACTTAAATGGCATTCGCCCTTCAAATGGAACTTACAACAATGAATTAATTTAAAATACGGATATGGATACATGAAGGGTATCCATTGCCGTATGACATTTCCTCCTCTTGGAGAAAAATAAATTACTAATTAAAATCAGAAAATTAATAAATATTCACTGGTTACTAAGTAATAAAATATTAAATAATAGGTAAAATAAAAGTTTATGAAAGTTTGCTTTATCTAAGTTCATTCGCTATCGCTATTTTCAGCATTTTCAGCCTGGAGAACTGTCATGTTCCTCGGTTGGTCTTGCGAATACTCAGCTCCTTCATTTGACTCTCCCACAACTCCAGTATCCTGATAATCAGTGTAGCCTTCTGTGCTACGAACTTTTTCGACAATTGTTTGTGATTTTTGGGACTTCTTCTTCAATGTTCTTTTGCTTTTCCGAATAGAAGACGTGTCGGAATCCGATGTATCACTGACCGTGAGTTGGTATCACTGTCCGCAAGATGGGTGTAGGCTGTTTTTGTACTGATGAGGCTATTTGTGCCCCGGATGGTCCTGCTGTATCGGACGAAGCTACTTGCGGCGCGATTGGACTGAAATTTAGTATTTGTGTGAGATCGGGTCGATTTTGGAATGCCTCGTCGTATTTCGGGTTTCTTTTTGGCACTCTCATCTTCAATGATCTTGCAATATTGCTAGCTGTAGATATGCAAGATCGTCCCGAAGAAACGACACTCACATCATCTGTTTGTTTCCTATTGCGCTTTATCTTTTTCTCGCCAGTATTTTTTTGAAAAAGATCTCGTTTGTGTTGCTGAATTTTTTGTTCGAGAGTTTTTTCGTTTATCTTCTTTGGGCGTCGTTCTATGTATTGTGCTAGCTCCGTTTCACGTTCAGCCCGCGTCCCAAATTTGGCAATGCCAGAGTTCCTAACCCGTACTTCTTGTTTGTAGGGTTCTTTGATGACAATCGTCGTAGGACTTATTTTGCGCACTGTGCTGCCAGGTGCTAATACCTCATAGAGGCCATCCAAGTTCTTCCTTTGGCGTTGGTTCTCGTGTATTTTGCGGGCCAACTTCACCTTCACGCTACGTTCTGAGCAGGGAATTGCGCGGTAAACGACATCTGGCTTTATGAAACGATCTTCCCCGTCGTTTCGTTTCTCTGCTGTTCTAGCGCGGGTACTTGCGGCGCAAATGACTCGCTCAATTTCCATGTCAGAACAAAGAGCTGTATCCGCCCACTGTTCTTCTGTAAGGTAGGAGCGGCCCGGGATTGTATCTTCGTCTAAATAATAATTAATTGTTGCATTATAGTTGAGATTTTTGCTATCAGATTTAGTTGTAATATTTGATATAGGTGTGTTACATTTTCTACCGAAGTGTGCCTCAAATGGTGTGATTGTTATTGTTTTTTGTTTTGATATTCTTAGTCGTTGTATTATTGCTTTCAGTGATTTTTCTAAGTTAAATTTTTTATTTAATTGTGATTTCATGCAAGATAATTGTCGTTTAATTGTTTGAATGATACGTTCTACTAATCCGATTGCTCTATGGTCAATTGCTGGTGCATATATAGGTGTAATATTATTTTCTGTACAAAATGTCTCAAACTTTTTTCCTGTAAAACATCTAGCTTGATCTAATCTAATAGTTTTAGGTACTCCGTGTTGATATATATAATTATTTAAGAATTTGATTACATTTGGACCTGATGCATTATTTGTTATTTCTGCTGTGGGGTATTTAGAATATCTACCTATACTTGTAATAAAATATTGTTCTATGCCTTTCTCATTTAAAATTGGACCACCAAAATCTAATTGTTTTTCGTCATTTGGTTCACTACATTTAGGTAGAGGTGTCCATTTGCGGTGCGGAATCACTGATTTGAGGTTCTTACCAATTTCCGTGCAAGCTTTGCACTCACTGGCTTTTGCCAGTATGTCTCTGTGGATGTAGGGCCACCAGATATTTTGGGCTAAAGAGAGCATAGCGAAACTGCCTGGATGTGTGGAATGAATATCTTCCAACACCGCATCCTTAATTGATTTTGGAATCGCAATTTCTCTCATCTAAGCAGACACACCCGTGTTTCACGCTTAGATCTCTCCAATATGAGAAGAGATAAGGACTGATCTCTTGCAATCGTTCCGCATCATTTCTAATCACACAGTCCCTCACTTCTTTCAGTATCGCGTCCTTTCCAGTCAGTATTGCCAGAAACTTCTTACTGAACACTTTATTGAGTGTCTCAGTAAACATCATGTCGTCGGCTTCGTCTATCATACTACCAGTTGGGGTTTCTGTATGAGTTGTTGCATTGGATTTGGGTGTTGAAGGTGTCGTGCCGGAGAAAGTTACTCTCGCCTTAGTAGGGGTCGATTTAGAGCGGTTTGCTTTGGCCTTTGACATCGTTTTGATACTATTTACTGAATTATTTGATATGAGAGGTTTATTGTGTTTAATTACAAAGTAGTGTTTCGTAGGCAGAATTTGGGCAAAAAGCGAGTGATTTTTGTGTAAGTGGTATTTATACTTGGGGATTTGTGTTTTCGCGCTTAATTTAGTGTTATTAGGTGTATTACTTGACTTATTACCATTAATGGGCTGCATTGGGGATAATTGTTCAGATTGTTCACATTCTTTACTGTCTAATATTTGCACCTCTTTTGCAGCGAATTTGTTAATGGAATGTGAATTATTTACTTTACGGTGATTTGGTACAAATTGTATTTTTGTAACTTTAGGTGGCATTTGCGACGCAAATGGATGTACAGAATACGGATTAATTTTAGAATTAGCATGTGTTAATTGCGGTGCGAATGGAGTTTTCAATGGTGAAACAGTTAATTGTGATGCAAATGCTTTCTTGCAATTAGGTGAATTATCACTTTGTGATATGGTTAATCGCGATGCGAATGGTCGTGTTACTTTTAGTGAAGGCAAATTTGACTTTGAAATGTTTTTAAATTTTTTAGTTGCTGTTTGTCTATTTATAATTAGGTGTTTCACTGAATCACGGATTTTTGAAATTGTTGCTACAACAAAATTTTCGTCTTATGTAGATATCTTTTTAGCTCTGGCGAATGGGTTTCTGGAAATGTAGTCAACGAGTCCCATCTTTGCACCTGGCATATGCTCAATTGTGAAATTGTACGGTAGCAATCTATCTATCCATCGAGACAGTCGACTATTGTATGACTTGTTTGATCGGTGTTCTTTAAGTATGGACAATAGAGCTCTATGATCTGTCACTACCGTAAAATTTTTACCGTATAAGTAGTATTTAAAATAATCAATTGACAAAACTATCCCTAATAGTTCCAATTCATTGACACTGTAGCGTTCTTCCGTTGAATTTAGAAATCTTGACGCGAATGCTATTGGTTTCCAACCCTCCGGTGTATTTTGTTCTAATGCTGCCCCCAATCCTGAACGAGAGGCATCACATTTTACGCGAACGTCCAATTTAGGGTTGTAATGGCTATTTTCTGTACTATTTGCAATTTTTTCTTTAATCTGATTAAAATGTTTAGTGTGTTCATCTGTCCAGATGAATTTTACTGATTTCTTTAAAAGTCGTCTAAGTGGATGACATAATTATGCTAGGTGTGGTATAAAGTTGCCAATGTAATGTACTGATCCTAGAAATGATCTAAGACGTTTTAATGTTGTTGGTGGTGGTATTGTTAAAATTGCAGCTGTTTTGCTTTCTAAAGGTGATATTCCAGTCTGTGTAAATTTGTAACCGAGCCATTCTATTTCTGATTTAGCAAAGTGACATTTCTGGAGGTTAATTCTCAAGCTATCGTCATCTAATTTCTTTAGACATTTGTGAACGTAGGCTAAATGGTCTGCTTCAGTGCCGGTACTAACGATTATGATATCGTCCAAGAAACAATATGTGTTTTGCAAGCCCATAGTTGTGTAATCCATAGCTTTTTGAAATTCTACCGGCATATCTGGAAGTCCATAAAAACCAGTTTTGAATCTATATGTACCTGTAGATTCTCCACATATGATGTTAAAATTACAGTGTTTTGCTGTGTCGTGATGTAATTTTAGTTGACTATATGCATACTTTAGATCTAATGTTGTGAAATATGCTTGTTGACCGTTTTGTGTATCTGTAAGGTGTTGTGAGATGGTGTCGATTAACATTTCAATATTAGGCATTTGGTATTTATTTTTATGTATTGCTTTATTTAGTACTTTAGAATCTAAGGCTAATTTTATCGACTGATCTTTCTTCACTGTGATTACAATCGGGGAGATGAAATGTTTGTCAGAGCAACTAGATAGTTTTTCGATATGACCTTCAGTCTGTAATCTTTCTAATTCGTCTGACACTCTAGGTTGAAGATTTATCGGAACACGTCGACCTTTTTGATGCTTTGCTGTGAACTTTTGATGAACTTTGATTTCGCTACATGTGTTTTAGATAAGCCAATTCTTGATACTAGAAGTGGAAATTGCGTCGCGATTGACTTTTTAATTTTACATGTAGAATTATTGATGTTATAAACACATTTACCAGTTTCTGTTCAAGTCCCAATGTAGTGAACAGATCTCTTCCGATGACATTTTTGTGCCCATCATCTACCACAGTCAACATTGCTGATTCGTCTTGCCATTGATTGTAGATTACTGTGGTTTCCAAGTGCCCAATGACTTTAATCGGCTCATTTGAAAAAGTTTTCAAATTTCTTCTTTCTGTTGAATCTGTCCATTTGGCTGATTTTGTAGACCGGATGATTTTATTCGCTAAACTTTTTGTGATGATACTGACAGCACTTCCAGAGTCAATCATAGCAGATGTTTTTATTTCCCCCATTTGCACTTCCACGTTCAGTGGTTCCAATTGATGAACTGAATCCGAAGAAATCGCCGCCACATTGTCATCTGAATCACTATCGTAGTTTGAATCGTACACCTGTTCGTACAATTGTTGATAGCTCGTTATATAGTTGACGGATTCTTCGTCATCACTTTTTTCCGGCGACTGATCGATTTGGTTTACATTTGATTTTTGGGTTTTCTGAATTGGATTCTGTGACTTTTTTGGTTTGCGACATTTTCTGGCGAAATGACCCATAATACCACAGTTATTGCATTTCTTACCATTCGCGGGACAAATCTGCTTATGGTTGTGGCTCCAACGAAAACCACAATCCGTACAAACACTCGTATATTGATAATTTTGAGGGACAGTTGGGTAGCGTGTGAAGTCTCGTTTTATTGAATGTCCATTCGCGTTGCGATTGCGTACTGAGTTATTATTGATGAAATTCACAGTATTACCTGACATCAAGTTTTGGTTATTTTCTGCTGATTCTGCGCTCCCATTTCCATTTGTATGGCTATCTCCAATGCTTTTGGTGGTTCTACTGTTTCCTTCAACAACTCTTTCTGAGTCTCGTGATCAAGCATATTTAATATGAATGCATCACGAATTAGTGTAGTTTCTTCACTACCAAGATTGCAATTCTCCGCCAATTCTATGAGACGCCCGTAGAAACTTTCTACCGACTCTCCTTTTTGCTGCTTACACGAGTAGAAAACAAAGCGATCGTAAGTTATATTACGAACCTTTGTGAATGATTCCTTCATTGCCCGCCACAAATCTTTAAAAGGTTGTTTCTCGATCTGAAAATGAGGGTATTTGCTCTTGAAGATCCACCGTCCCTCTGTACCAATGCTCAGATATAGCGACGATATTGTCTTCTGTTCACAAATTCCCCACAGTTTGTCTCCAAAGAGGATCCCGATTTCTTCAACCTTTTTGCAACGATTTTGCCAGTTTACTTTCATTTGCTGGTTTCGAAATTTACGATCTCTTTCCGTTGCCTGTGTGGTTTTCCACCGGTTCTTCGTAGGTAGGTTCAGGCGGGTAAGTCACTGTTATTGTGGGATCATTCAACAGGGTGTCCAATTGTATCCCTTCCTTAGCAAGGAGAGCCAATTTCCATTGCTGCGTCCATTTGATCCACGTCAGAGGAGGTGTTGCTGTCGGTTTCTCCCAAAATGCTTCTATATGAAGTGGTGTTTTCTTTGAGTCCGCTGCTGACTGCGCCATGTTATACTCGTACACAATGATTATAGTCAATTGAATTGCAAATGGCCTCGCACAAGCTGAGATAGGCACTTGCGCCGCGAATGGCAGGTTTAGTTGTTACTTTCAACTAGATACTTTTTAGATTGGGCAATCGCGGTGCGATTGTTTCTAACTGAACTAATAAGCTCAAATGAGAAGCGTTTGCAAGAATTAAATTAGACTGAGCGTTAGCGCTGCAAATTGGAGAATGAAAGTTATTGATGATACAAATTATAAAAGAAAGTTTGTTCAGGGCTTTAATCATACATAAAGGATGCAAAGTTTGATTTGTTTACAACGTGAATGAATATATATCCGGTACAGATAGAATGAACAGACTAAACTGCTAAAAATGGGAGGAAGTATATAGCAACTGAACTTAAATGGCATTCGCCCTTCAAATGGAACTTACAACAATGAATTAATTTAAAATACGGATATGGATACATGAAGGGTATCCATTGCCGTATGACAGGGGTCATAAAAAGCATTACGAGGTTGAAATACAAAAAAATCCTGTATGAAAAATAACGCAAGTTAAGAGAAACACAAAGAGAATCAAGTTTATCTCAACAAATATTAAACTGCCTCAAAAAAAATTGGAAATCTTAAAAGTGAAATTAAAACGTTTCGAAGGCAGGAATCCAATAAGTTAGGAACGTAAGTTTTTCAAATCAAAATTCAGAATAGCAAAATTGAATAAAATTTATTTTTTCAGGAAGGAGATTCTCTTAAGAATTAACGCGAGAAGTCACTGATTTTCTTTTTGTAGATTAGTGGGACTTACCATTTAAAAAAAAATGCGTCATCATCCCCCAGCCCTTGATTCTTGTCCCGATAAAAAGCAAAACCGATTGGTAAAAGTTTTTGTTTCCCTTTTAACTTTGAAATGGAAAGCCACCGGTTGCGGCGAGGGGAGGTTGGGCTAAAGAATCAAAATTGGTGCCACTTTGATGAAAAAGGCTGAATTTTGGAAAATTTAGCAAACGTTCGGGCTAAAGTAGTCGGACCAAACAGTTCAGCAACCCTTCTTTGTATAAAACCAATATCACTATGATATCGACTAATAACGTAT
>NC_134477.1:54702056-54833771 GCF_964194025.1 Convolutriloba macropyga
TCTCCTTGTATTAAAACGTGCGCGAAAAAAGAGTGGCGGAGAAAGATAATCTAATATCAAAGCATAGTTTTCCATGGACGCTAACAAGTTTTCCCATTGGAACGACAGATGATTTTAAAAAAGCGCCAGCTCGTGAATGTTCAAAAACACGTTTAAGTGTGTAGCATATATGATAATCCAGAATTTTTAGGAGTGGAACCTAAAAATCGAACAAATGGTTTATATGGATAGCTACAAAACGGATTAATGCGTGCGTTTTCATACAAAAAAGGTTCTAGCTGTGAAAAAAAATAACAGAAATTTGGACCTAATCTTTGTTGTAGCCGCTGTTATTCACACTACTGTTAGAGTACCGCTGGTTTCCTGTCTGTTTTTGCATATGGAAAGATTGCAGACTTCTTTTTCAGACGTTGGATAAACCAATTATTAACTCTTACTTTCAAGTGCAAAGCCACTAAGACTATTTTTGTTACAGTCATTTCGAGAAGACTTGATCTCCTACGGGTTCGCGCTAAATTGTCTTCTCCGACAACCCACAAGTTACCACTTTTTCTTACAGCCACCTCCAGATATTTCTTCACAACAAAATATTTAAATGATAATTCTTCAAAGACTCTGTTCCGAGTTTTAAAAGAATTTTGTAGTGCGAACAAAATATTTTCTATGTCTTACGTAGATGTTGAGAACATTAATGATGAGTTTTTTGTTAACGCAGAGAGAACTCTAGACTCAAGTTTCGAAAGTCCTTCAAACATATATTTCAAGGTTTTCTACAACAAAAATTTTTGTAAGATCAAATTCTTCAAAGGAAGTGGAAACGGTCTTGGGAGAATGCAACAACAAATATCACCTGCAAATGATGGCTCAAGTATGTTCGCGCTAAATCAACTGGATGCGGTCATTAGTAGACCACTACGAACTTTTTGACAATTTTTTTTCAGACCAAACATTTTAGTACCAGCAGTAAGCAAATTGTTTGAGAAACTCATCGAAGATTGTGAAATCATCGCAGGATGCTAAATTTTATTGACAAAAAACTTACAAAGTTCAAAACCATTTGGCGTCCGCAGAAAAAGATAGTGTGTGCATGTCTTAACAGATATTATCGCGTTCAAGAGAAAAGTACTGACAAGAACATATACGCTCTGCATGTTTTGTAGATTTCAAAAGCGTTTGATACAGTTAATCATGATACTCTTTTTAAACTGTTGCGCTAAAAAAGTGAACCTACAGATTTATAGATAGTGACTTTTCTGAACATTTAAAATCTGTTTGGCATGAGGGCATTGAATTCAGAACACTTCAAAGATCAAGTGGGGTTACGCAAGCTTCTAACTTCAGTCTTCTTTATTTCTTGTCTTTTCATAAGTGATCTGAATGACTTCATTAAATCTGCTCAAGGCATTCCTTTTGTAAATTACACTACTGTCTCCAATAAAACTTCAAACCATAAGATATTATAAATGAAGGCGACAAGTTTCTGTGTTTATGGTCGGAAAAAACCAACTGACATTAAAGCAGACATATTGTTTCATATTTACTTTGAACAACTAGCCTTCAATCATACGTACCGGGTGCCTGGATCGATAATAAAATGGATTTCATATCAGACATGTAAATTTCAGTTTAAAAAGTTGAACCCGTTTTGCTGAGTGACTTATCAAGCATCAACTTGCATAATTTCATTGAACTCCTTCAGGAAGTTTTCCTGGAAATCCGAAAAAAACCAGAGTCAAAATACTACAATTTTTCTGAACTCAAAATGAGGCTTTGTACACGATCAATGGCAAAAACACCTTTTTTTCAACAGCAAGAAATAGTTCATTAGGTTTTAGAATTGTCATTGTATACAACTTTTTGCTAGAAAACAATCCATTACCCCCAGATTTTAGTAAAATGGGTATTTCAAATTTCAAAGACTTTTTCATCAGTTTCAAAAATAAACGTATCATCGCCAGGGCTCTATGTTGTTGCTGAATTTTTGACGGCCTGTTTTGACTTTGAAATTATTACCTTGATGGGTTGACATCTACCTTAACATAGACTCTTAAAAATTAATTTTTCGTACACTAAAAAGTTGACAGATAGTCTGTAAGTATTCTTACACAATTTTTCAAATCTTGTAAGAATCCCGTGTTGAAGAGAACAACGAAAAACGACAATATTGTGTAAGAAATTGTAGTTTTTGTCGTTCTGTTGTCGTTTTCATCGTTTTCATTATGTTTATGCTCTTCGGCCTAAGTCTTGCATACCAAGACAACTTTTCATTAATATTTGTATTTCTGAAAGTCGCAACCATGGTAGCAAATCAACCTCTATAAATACATCATAATTCGCGCCCTCGGCACACAAGTTGTGGTTAAAAACGGGAAATCCCTTACTATAAATAATATTGAAAATGAATGTCAAACACTTCTGACTTCTTCAATAAAATCAACTTAAATAAATAGCTTCAATGGAAATAGGTTGGGGGAATGGAAATCAGGAAATGAATGGGTTTTGGAGGACGAAAGTGTAGGTGGGGGGAGGAAAATGAGGGTGTGGGGGGATAAAATATAAAGGAACTTGGTTCCTTTACACTCCCGATAACAAAAGGCAACATTTAAAATGAAAATGTAAACAATAAAATAAAGCAAAAAAGTTTTCTTTCTGATATTGAGTTTTTTTTGTGCGTGTGTGTGTGTGTGTGTGTCTGTTTCAATGAACTTGTTTCATTGACCCTCCGGCGCACTTGACAATTGCGGGAATACACGGCTTAGGGTTACTGCTGGTCTCTGTACCATTCCTGTAGACGTCTGGATGTCGAAGCTCCTGGCTATTCCGTCTGAACCTCTGTGTGCTTTCACAATCCTCCCAAGAGGCCAGATGCCTCTGGGTGTAAAGTTCTTGAGCACCCACACAACGTCACCTTCATCCAGCTCCTCATTTGATTTTTGCCACTTTACTCTTTTGTTGAGCTCAGGAACATATTCCTTCAGCAACCTATTCCAGTAGTGATCAAGTAGTGTCTGCGTCAACTTGAAGTCCTTAGTGGAGAACCGCTGGTTGCTGTTCACAAGAAGTTTCAAACACATGTGAGGTCTGCGAAGGAGGAAGTGATTGGGAGTAAGTGGTCCCTCATCTGAGATGCTGCAGCCCACATGAGTTAATGGCCTGGAGTTCAAAACTGCCTCGGCCTCTGCCACAACTGTCTGGAAAACTGAGAGTGTTAGTTTCCGACTGCCCAGCACTATTAATAGACTCCTCTTCCCGGTCTGTATCAGCCTCTCCCAGACTCCTCCGAAGTGTGGTGCCAATGGAGGATTGAAAGTCCACTGAATGTTCTGTTGAGCCAATTGAAGTCTGATGTACTCGTTGTCTGGCTTGTAGGTTCTCTGGAACTTCAACTTCATTGCTTGGTTGGCTCCAATGAAGTTTTTGCCATTGTCACTCACAATGAGGTCAGGGTATCCGCGTCGTGAGACAAATCTGCGAATGGTCTAGAGAAGACAATCGGTTGAGAGGTCATGGCACACCTCTAGGTGAACAGCTCTGGTGACCAGGCATGTGAACAAGCAGACTTAGTGCATTTGGGTGCCCTCTCTCTTGTCCTCAATGTAGAAAGGTCCAAACATGTCCATTCCTGTGTTGACGAAGGGGTACTGTTTGTTTACATCTGGAAATCTGAATTCAGGAAGATCGGCCATCTTCGGTCTCACATTGTCTGCCCTCCATCGTCTGCAAACGAAACAGTATTTCCCCAGACTTCGCAGCACTTTTCTCAATCCAATCATCAGGAAGGTCTGTTGCAGGTGAGCCTTCACATGTTCCACGCCTTGATGTCCACAGTCATGGTGCGCCTTTTCAATCAACAACCTTGCAATTCTGCTCCTGCTATGGAGAACGAGGGGATGTTTCGCACTGTAGGTTAAAGGTGCCTTGTTGAGTCTTCCTCCTACCCTCAAGAGTCCGTAGTCATCTAGAAAGGGAGTGAAGGGCATCAGCTTGTCTCCTTTCTCAAGATTGTCTCCCTTCAACAGTGCAGAAATTGTTCCCGAGAACAACTCGTTTTGGGACATTTTGATGAGGTAGTTCCTTGCCCCGTTCTCATCTGATGCAAAATTGTCAGTGTTGGAGGTCCCAGGTGATTCGTTTTGTCTTCTTGTTCGGAGTTTTGCCTTGAAGCGTCTTCTTGCCTGGAACAGCATTCTAGTAGAGTTGAGTAGTCGACTCCATGTTGAAAATTTTTCAACCTCAATGACCGGCGTCTGAAGATGTGTCGCTTGTGTAGCGCATATGTGTGGATCACTGTCCTCTGCAAAATTCCAGGAGTCTTGAGGTGTGTTTAGAAAGTCTGGTGGTTGAAGCCACAGATTTGGTATTTCTGATGGGGTGAGGCCTCGTGTGCCGTGGTCAGCGGGATTCATCTTTCCAGGGATGTGTCTCCAATTGTCCGGGTTGGAATTCTCATGAATTTTGGTCAATCTGTTGGCAATGTACATCTTCTGTCTTTGCTTGGATTGTATCCATCCAAGTGTAGCAGTGCTATCTGTCCAAAAATGTTTTGAGGTTATGGTTGTAGTCATCTCGCTCTCACAGAACCCAGCCAGCTCTGCTCCAAGTGTTGCTGCTTCCAATTCCAGTTTTGGAATGCTCAACTGCTTGATTGGTGCCACCTTTGTTTTGCTGATCACATATTGTGATGTGCAAGATCCATCGGCGTTGGTTGTCCTCACATAAACTATGGCAGCAATTGCACTCATTGAGGCATCAGTGGATGTGTGAAGTTGATGGGTCCCATTGGTGTTGGGAATCAAGCATCTAGGAATTTGGATTGAAGTCATGCTGTCGAGCTCATCCATCCACTCCTGTAGTTCTTGCTGGTAGCAGTCTGACACAGGTTGATCCCAGTTTCTTCCCTCTTTAATGATTCTTTGAAGAATGCATCTAATTCTGATGGCAAAGGGTGAAATCAGTCCGACTGGGTCGAACAGAGAAGCTGCCATTGAAAGCACCTTTCTTTGAGTCATCTGTTGTCCTGTGTAGAGAAGCTTCGGTTTTGCAAACATCAACTTGTCAGTTTTGGGGTCCCACGTCTGACCAAGGATTCTTTGGGCTTTCATTTCCGCCTTGTCTTCTTTCAGTAGGTTTTCTAATGCGGCTGGTCTGTTGCTCAGGAACTTTGTCAGATTAAATCCCCCTGTTTGCAAAACAGTTTTGACCTCAGCTGCACTTCTGCGGGCCTCCTCTTCAGAAGGGTAGGTCTGCATGAAATCATCCATGTAGAACTGCTGCATGATTGATGTGTAGGCCTCTGGGTGTTCTTGTTTGTGGTCATTTGCACACTTCTGCAGAACAAAGATCGCACAAGAAGGTGAGCATGTGGCTCCAAAAATGAGTCGATTGTATTTGAAGATCTTTTCACTGCCACCCTCTGTCCACAAAAAACGGAGATAGTCCTGGTCTTGTGGTTGGATGCCAATTTGCATGAACATTGCCTCGATGTCAGCTGTTATTGCCACTGAGTACTGCCTGAAGCGGAGAAGAAGGCCATGCAGGTTGCAGAGTAGATCCGGCCCTGTCAGCAATGCATCATTGAGTGAGATTCCTTTATATTTGGAAGCAGCCTTTGTGACTCTGCGGATTTTGTCTGGTTTCTGTTTGTTGATCACTGGGTGATGGGGAAGGTACCAGACAGAGTGTCTGAAACTGGAGTCTGCAGTTGTGATGTAGTTTTTATCCAAATCTTTTTTGATTGTTTCCTCGTACCGGTCTCTCAAGTTTGTGTCCCTCTCCAGTCTCTGCTGCAGAGCGTGCCACTGAACTTTGGCCATGAAGTAGTTGTTAGGCAGTGTGATGTCTTTCTTCCATGGAAGTCCAATCTGGTATCTGTCACCAATGTGTTTTATAGTATCATTGAGGATGGACAGAGCTTCTTTGTCATCTGCAGACTGTCCCTTCGAAGAACACTGATTGAAGTTCACTCCTTCAATTGTCCAGAAGAGTTGGAGAAGATCTTCATCTGGATCGTCTTGTCGTCTCCTGATATGATTGAAAAGTGTTATGCTTGTGCTGTTTGACTGTCCGACCCTCTTCTGCGTGTACCTCTGAGGAATGGGCCCTGTCAGTGTTCAGCCAAGCAGAGTGTTGACTCCGTATGGGGTGCCAGTGGGTCCTGTTGTGAACTGTCTGGGAACCGTTGCTGTGAATGCATCTGCTCCAATCAGAATTCCGATCCGGTTGTCTCTGATTGTTGGAAATCTTATGTTCTGGAGGTGAGAGTAGTCTCTGCAGATTTCATTCAACATTTCAATTTGAACTCTGTGCATTCGAAACTCCTCCATTGCTGTTGCGTACACAGGGATTCTGATCACAGGACAACTGCTGCACAAAGCTCCTATGCCGATCATGACATCTGCTGTTTTAAATGAGTTTTCACCGTGAAGTGAAGCTAGTGGTAGGGTTATGTCTTTCGGTTGTTGAACTTGAAGTGCATCAGCAACCTTCTTTGTTATTTGAGTGTTGTCACTGCCACTGTCCAACAAAGCGTAGGTTTCAATGCTAAGATCTCTGTTGAAAAGTGTTACTGGTATCGCTTGCAATTGTATCTGCGGTCTGATCCATGAAGTTTCCTGTTGGTTGCTGCAAGTGTAGTTTTGTTGCGGAGTAGTTGCCTGCTGTTGGGCTACAGTGCGCTGATTGCTACTCTGCTGTCTGTCGTTGTTGTTCTGCGCGTTAATCGGCTGAGGGTGAAAACCATTTTTGTTCCAGATGCCCCTGTGAGAAGTGCTGCTATTAGATCCACCTTGTCTGTTCATGTTTCCATTCTGTTGGTTGTAGTTTGTACTCGTTTGCTGCCTTGGGTTTTCATTATTAAAGTTACGTCCATAGTTTGACTGGTTTTGGTTTGTTTGGTTTCTGAAGGTATTATGTTGTGAGCTTTGATTCCAGTTCCCACATGGTTGTGCATTTTGTTGCTGATGCCTTGCATCAGTCCTATGGAGTGTTGAGTGATGGAAGCCATTGCATCTGTCCACAAGGCACCTTGTTTTCGATTGGCAGAGACCCTTTTCGTGAGCTCTTAGACAGTTAGGGCAGAGATTGAACCTCCTCACACAACCCTGTCAGTCATATACTGACTTTTCCAAGTATTCGGGACAACGGCCAAGGTTGTGGTTTTGTGAGCAGAGTTGACATGACACATCTGGTGGCCCCCTTCTAGAAAAAGTGTTCACTCTGGTTCTCTGGTTCCGTTGTGGGGAGATGTCCTCGCACGCCTCTGCGTAGGAGTCAATCCAATCAGCAAAGTGGGTAAGGTTAGGTTGCAGCAAGCCTTGGCTTCTTGTGTGTTGATTCCATCTGATTATCATGTTAGGGTTCAGTTTGTCTCTGGCCATTCTCAAGACAGCTGAAGACTTCAAATCAGCTTCAAAGTTGTGAAGCCTGAATGTTTGTACCAGTCTCCTCAAGAAAGATGAAAAGCTCACGAAAGTGTTTGGTTCGTCCAGTCTGGGTTTCGCCCACTTCTCCAATTGATCCAGGTATGCAGCGACAATGTGCTGTGGTTTGCCAAACTTTCGGGTCAGTTCAGCGATGGCTTCATGGTAGTAGTCCCCATTGTAGGAGTATCCACTTATGGAATCCCTTGCTTTTTGCGTTACAGAGTTTTGGAGGTATGTCATTTTTTGGGCGTCTGAGAGGCCACTGTTGTTGTGAATGGTTGCTTTGAAGAAACTGAACCACTGATGCCATTTCAGAGGATCACCTGTAAAATTGTCAATTGAAATCTTGGGCAAACTCAATGTGTTCTGTATCATCAGTGCTTGGTGTTGCATCCAGTCTGGTGTGAAATTCGGAAAGCCATTATATAGATTGTTGTTATAGCCGTTGTTATTTGGTCCATCAGGCCCGCTGAAATTGTTCAGTGGAAGTTGATTAATTTGCGGTGTGTACCTATGGCTTATTGTCGGAGCAGCTTGGTTAATGTTGTGAAAAGAACATGGTTGTTTCAAATGCCCATTTCTGCCGTCCTCATCCTCATGTCGGCTCTGTCCCTGAACATTGTTCTCTTCTCTCGATCGTTCTTCTGTTCTCAGTGCCCCTGTGAGAAATTCCCGGTTCCTTCCTCTCTCTTCAATGTTCAGAACGGGTTGAGAATTATCAGGGTCTTCTGATTCGGACGAGTCAGCGTTGTTACTTTCCTGATTGTTGCGGCTTGCGAAATGATGTTTCATTGCTCTATTGCGTAAAGGGTACTGTTTTCTTAATAGATTAGGGGAAGGCGCTGCTGATGTGTTGAAAACGGATTCAGTGTCACTTGCATCTGTTCTGTGTGCCTTTACTCTCTGTTTGCATTTCAGCATGGTTATGTTTCTTTCGGCAGATTCATTAGCAAGTGCTGTCAACTCTTCACTTGTCAGCTGTAGCTTCATGAGTTCATTGCAACTTCTGTCTAACTGCTCTTTTTGAGACCTCAAGAGTTCCAAAGTTTCACGTAGTATGCTTAGACCTTCGTTACTATTGCTTTGTTCTTCGAAGAGGTCTTTTACTGCGTTCCACTCTATCACTTTCAACTGAAGTTGTTGCGTTAGGCTGTTCTTTGCTGCTGATGATTCTTTGGACTTGTTTGGCATATTGATTGTTTTAGAAGACTTTTCTTATTTTACAAAGTTTATACTGCACTGTTACTGCACTAAGTTTCCTTGTAACAACCCTATTTTATCTTTTGTTTTGTTAAAAACTATTATTTAAATAAGGCTGTTGCTTACTGTGCTTAGCTAATGTTTTTTGCCTAATGTTTGTTTGCTATGTTTTTTGCTTGTCGCTATCACTAATCAGTGATATTTGATACAGATGTGATGCTAATCAGAAGTTGTATAGAGTTAATCCTTTTCACTAATCAGTGAAATTATTACAAACTTAGATAAATGTGATGTTTATTTCGTTGACTTTTTGTTTTTCGAGCGCCACTGAAAGAACCCTAACCTGTGGTGGCTAACTTTTGACTATTGTGTGTGTCTACTGACACTGGTGGGGGATAACATCACGTTCCTATAAACCTTAAGGTAGCAAGGGCATACCAGGCCTTGCAACTAATCCTAAGCTAATGTGTGTGTGTTAGTGGTGCTTTCAAATTTCACCTAGAGGTGGACCTACTCCATTCAGAACTAATGCGGAAAGATACTATATTGATCCAACGATAACTAGACGCCTATTAAAATCCAACTTTCGAAAAGAAGACTTTCAATTCTGCAAGTAAGGCTAGCCCATCTTTTGTGACTAGGCATCCCACGCAAGCATCCTTCTCAGGAGAACTCTCAAATCAGTCTTCACTTCTAGAGCCAGATTAAAAATCAGTTGGATCTTTTGTGATTGTGATGTTTTTGATTAAAACATGTGAAGTTATCAAACCAGAGTTTAAATGTGCTAAGTGTCAAATGTCTAAGTTCCCCCCTATAAAATCAAAAATTCCCCAGTCTGAGTCGAGCAAGTTTCAAAGGTCCTTTTTTGACCCTAGGATACGCCAGAAATGTTTATGCTCTTCGGCCTAAGTCTTGCATACCAAGACAACTTTTCATTAATATTTGTATTTCTGAAAGTCGCAACCATGGTAGCAAATCAACCTCTATAAATACATCATAATTCGCGCCATCGGCACACAAGTTGTGGTTAAAAACGGGAAATCCCTTACTATAAATAATATTGAAAATGAATGTCAAACACTTCTGACTTCTTCAATAAAATCAACTTAAATAAATAGCTTCAATGGAAATAGGTTGGGGGAATGGAAATCAGGAAATGAATGGGTTTTGGAGGACGAAAGTGTAGGTGGGGGGAGGAAAATGAGGGTGTGGTGGGATAAAATATAAAGGAACTTGGTTCCTTTACACATTAGTTTCCGTCGTTTAAGTCGTATTTTAAGTGTAAGAAAAGATCGTCTCTTCGTCGTTCTTTTGTCGTTTCTTATGTCGTTTTTTGAAAATGAAGTCGTCGTTCTTTCGTTGTTTTTTCGTCGTTTCTTACGTCGTTTAATAGCCGGATAGCTCCTTGGTTAGTGTATCAGGTGATGTATTCGGAGTTCAGTGGTTCAAATCCCAGTGGGATTACGTTTTTTCGTCGTTTTTTGAAAAAACGATCATATCCTACATAAAAATAACGACGAAATAACGAACAAAACGACGATTACCACGTAAGGGCTTTGATCGTTTTAGTCTAATGAAAACGATTAAGAAACGACGAGTGAAAAACAAAATTCCTCAACACGGGATCTACAAGCAAAATGGAAATAGCATGTATTCCCGTATAATATTGCTTGCAAGATTTTTGCAGGATATTGAATGCTTCGTTCAGTTGACTTGAACACTGTATGGCTGATAGAGGAGGAATACGTGAGGTATTAATGGTAGAAATATCTGTCATCAATTGAACCAAAACAAACAGTAAAAAAACACCTTCACTAGCCGTCTTTACTTGCCTCCAAAATTAACTAGCAAGTCAAGACGGAAACAATCTAAGATCAAAAGAACTCGAATGCTGCAGTGAAGAACATTTTTTTTTCGAATAACCCTGCTAATGTTGCCTCAGTAAAGAATATTAGCATGTTTAGTCTGAACAATATATTCTTTAGTTCAACATTCGAATTGTTGGCCAATATTCATTATAAGTAAGACTTGGAGGGTTATTCGGAAATCCGAATAACGCTTCAAGTCTTAGTTATAATAAATTTTGGCGGAACAATTATTGCTGAACATATTAGATTAAATTTTTGCTAAAATTAATGATCAGTTTTAAATTGGATTAAATATTTGCTGCTAATTATTTGCGCGTAAAGTACAAATGTAGGCATAACAAAAGTTCTGTATTAAAAACGATAAAAAATGACCAAAAAGAGCCATTACGTTGAGTATATCAGAGTCATTGCAAGGAAGAAATTACGTTACCCAGTTACATCGCTTGTATTGATACTTTATGCCCTGACGAACTCGTGAAACAACCCAGAAATATCCGACAAGCACCTGGAAATAACTTCTCAACTTTGATCAACAGTACAATTGGCAGCTCCGAGACAACCGACAGCCAGGAATCCGATAGCTCAATTGCATCATCGGAAACCCAAAGAAAACCCCGAGTTCCCCGATCAAAAACGAACCCAGCATCGAGTACCTCTGTAACCTTGACACCCATTAATAGACAAGATATTTGTGAACAATGTCTATATCGTTACCAATCACTGGCAATGTGTGAACGGATTGACTTATGCTTTTGTTCGAAGATGAAACCCGATGTAATGTTGATGTTGATTGGGTTCTTATCAAGAATAGTTCATAAATTTTTCGACAATTGACCCGACTCGTCAAAAGATAGAAGAAAAAATTGTCAGATTAGTTTAAAGGAGAGATTATACACTTCAATCTATGAAAGTTGAGCGTATATTCTAAAAAAACAGAAACAGTTCCCTTTTTGATAGATTTTTTTGGAAAAATTTGGGAAAATGGGTATTTTCTTGTGTTCGCCCCAGCCCAATGAATAGCTACTCGCGGACACAAAATTTTGTAAAGGTGGAGGGGAGGGGGAGACATTATGTCGCACACGTCTCTTAGTTTTGTTGGTTTTTAATAGGTCGAATTTATCAACAGACTATCTATAAATCTTCAAAACTTTGCAAGGGAAATGTTTCAACGTTTTATAAGTCACTTCTCTAGCATGAAAATAATCAAGACAATTTCGCCGTTTTTATACCCAAATATTTTGCTTTAAAGTGCGACAAATGTCATTATAAATGGGCATTCACGAAACCTGACACCAGTGTAAACGTTTTCTGTTATATTGACAGTTTAGTGAAAAAACGTTATCATTCAAACTCGTATTCTACATTTGAAAGGGGGATATTGGTCGGTACAGTTTTATTTTTCAAGATAAATGTCATAGAATGAGAAATCAGGCCAGTCCTAAGAAAAGGCAAACTGAATTTTCGAGTGCAGAAAGTTCGTGAAAGTCTATAAAAATCAAAATATGTTGAAGGTGCGGTTAATTTATTAGTTGATCCAAACGAAACCCTGACAAAGTTTAATTGAATTTAATAAAACTTTAGAATTAAGTTCAGTTTTGTTGACCGTTTTCTTAGCATAGAAATGCTTTTTGAGCAATGAGGGTTGATTATTGTTATAAATGACTGACCAGCAGACAAGCTGTTGTAAAACTTAAATGTGACATCATCAACACATCCATTACTGCTTCTATGACTTCCACTATTTTCCGCAATAACAAATATAAACCAGCTGATTTTAGTATTAATCAAGATGTAATTTAGATACCAAACTTTTTAAGAGTTCTGATATCTGTAAACGCTAATGGCGAACTGGTCTTTTTATTCAATAATTAAAACGTCGTGAGACTTATATGCAATTAGTTATTTCTGTCAAATTGGCAGGTTAAGATTTATGATGGTAAAGTGTGACAAATAGTGGTATATGTATTAACTGTTGCTAGGAAAATTGGCCGACAGGGTGTTTAGCCGACAAGGAAAAAATGAGAAATTTAGCCGACAATTTTATCATAATTGGTAATAGAAGTACATGATTAGTCCATAAATCAGTAGTTCGGTTGTGATAGATTCATATCAAGTCCCACGGGCCGCTGAGACATGGCCAGATGCGGTAAAATACGGTCCGACCACGGATAGACCTTCGTTACACTAGTTGATGAAAAAACTGCGGTATATTTGTCCGCTTACGAAACAGTGTTTTAAATTGGCCAATCACAGCTTTAGAATAAAATTACTTGCTCATTTTACTTGAATTGTCGGTTAATATTCTCATTTTTTGGTTGTCGGCTAAACGCCCTGTCGGCCAATACGGCGGCCACCGTACTAACTGTGAGCAGATATTTGCCCTGTAATGTTATTCAAACAATCATTATAGACATTTTTAATTATCAGTTAAAAATTCAAATGATTAAACCAGCCTTGACTGTTCGCGTTCTCGCTTATTACAATCCAAATGATTTTGATTGTATTGGTGTGCTGTCTTTTTTACGGCTCAAAGAGGAGTATTGGTTTTCTGCAGGTTTTTATAATCCAAGAATTGGATTGTATCGGTGCTGTATCTTTTTCGTATGATGTTTTCACATATTTTTCAATGAATTTGATCTTTCACGACTTGACAAACAGGTAAGGCCCAGTGGTCAACAATTTTCATTAAAGTCCTGAAGCCAGTTAAATTTGTCATTGAAGAGCTTAGAGTGTTGAAGCTGCTGGGATGGGCCTAATTTAAGGTTAAAAGGTCATTTTTAGGACTTTTTGAGCCCAAAAACCTTTTTTGCTCATTACTTTCTGTAATTTTTCGAGTTTCTTGTTTTTATTATTCTTTAAATAAAGTATGTCCAAGTTGATAAAGGTCTTTTGCAAGACAAAATCACTTGTTATGACCATCTTATGAGTTATATCGTTTAATGATACAAACATAAACATTCCAAATGATACTAATTTTTGCTACTTTTTTAAAACTTGCTTTATAATCTGATAATAAGGTTCTCTTTAGGTTTTAGTGTCAATGGAATTGTTTTCGAGAACCTAAATATCACGAATTTTAGCAACCTTTTGATAAGATCTGCAATTATGTTAAAATGTTTTTGAAAACATTTGTTTTTTCATCAACTTTTCTTGCCTTAGCGGCCAAGTAAGCTCCTCTAAAATTTAATAGCATGTTATTGCATAGTTGCTAGGGGCAATAGATTGGTTTGAAATTTTTTTTATCGCGAATTTTGTAATTTTTTGATAAAATAGAAATTTCAGAAAAAAAATTCTTGTCATGTTCCTGTTTTATCGATCATTGAGCTAATGAAACTGCATAAGGCTTGCAATTGGGTTACCAAATAGCTCTTGGAGACAAAAAAAGGGTTCCGAAGAAATAATCACAAATTTTAGCAAAATTTTGTTAAAATTTGAAATGTATTCAACTTTTTGAAATTTTGTGCCATTTACTAAGTTTATTGATCCTTACGGGCCAATGAAAATGTTCCAGGTCTTGGAGATGTGTTTTTTACAATTTACAGAGATTATTTACAGGTTTTGAATGATTTAGATATTTTCAAAATTTTTTCAATACTGATTTTTTTAAACATGTTATTTTTCTCGAGTTTTTATATTTTTAGTGGCCAATAAACCTCTTTAAAGGCTTGTGCGATGGTAATTGGGTTTTTTATTCAAAAATTTCTGCCTTTAGCGTAATAGATTCAAAAATTTTCGCAATGGTTCTGTTTAGTTTGTTTTGATTGATTTTGTTTCTCAACTTTTCAGATGAGCTTGTTAGCCTAATTTGCTTGCATTTTTCAATTGATCTGCTGTTCAATAGAGCAATCCTAAGTCTTTTATTCATTTTTTAGATTGTATTTCAAGTCTTGTCCTGCTACATTTTTTTTAGCGAGAGCAAGTTTGTTCATGACATGAATTTTGACTCCTTTCGTTTCGAACATTTTTCCTTTTTTTGTTTTTTGTCTTCTGTTTTCGAACATTCGGCTTTAACAGTAGCCTAATTTGAAATAAATATTAAATAGGATTTGCTGATAGTACTCATGTTGAAAAAGTCAATCTGAGATTTTATGAACATGTATAATACACCCCTACATATCTAAACTACATACCACTACCCCAACTCCCGCGACCCCATCTAATTCCCTACCCCCTTCCCCCTACCTACCTGCTACCTGCTCCGCCTACGCCTACCCGACTACACCTCTCCCCCGCCACCACCTACCCCCCCCCCCTCCAGCCCCCAAAAAAAATTCTTGAGGACGTTACTTGCACAGATTTTGACCAACAAAATGTTCTGTTTCTCTTGTTTTTGTCCGTTTTTTGATACTTTTGTTACACAGGACTCCAATTGACAATTGCTTCAGCTCTTAGTAGTTTTGAGGAAACCAGAAATGCTCTTCATAATTGTTTTTTGGGGAATATATTTTGGTAATGCAAACTTAATTAAAAGAAGTTGAAGTAATTTTTGCAATTTTTTTCCTGTGTTGCGAATTTTTTGTCATTTTTGAGCATTTCGATCTCTGTCAATGAATCGTTTTTAGAGCTTGAGATCAGGTTAATGAATAATTTTTAGTGCCAATGTAATTTAAACATGTTATTATCATGAATTTTCCGGTGACATTTTTCGGTGACCAGGTAAACTTTTCTAGATTTCATTAAAAATTAAACTTTCAGATTTTCAATTGGGTTAGTGGCTTGTTTCTTTAGACACTAAAGAAGATTGGTCCTGAAGATAATAAAATCCCAAATTTTAGCAGCATTTCAGTAAAATTTGCAATTGTTTTCAAATATTTGAATATATTTGTCAATTTCAGATTTCATCGGCCTTTAGGGGCTAATAAAATTTGCTTGGTCTTGCAGATGGGTCAATGGACAGATTCAGCAGACAAAAAAATTGATTTGTTTTGGGTAATATTGAAAGTTTAGAAGCTTTCAACAAAATTCGCAGTTTTTGTTTGTTATAAGTGTTTGTCATATCTAGAGTTCTTCAGCGGCCATCCGACCCCTTTCATGGCTTCTACCTGGTTGAAACTATTTATTTGAACGGATCAAATTTGTGTTCCACGATACAAGGGAGTTTCAGCATTGATAAAATTTTTGTTTTTTGTGTGGTCATTTTAGTTTATCTAAACTTTTGAGACTCTGCCTTTTTGCTGGCTTTGTTCAATTGATCTGCTGGTCAGATTCAATAGTTATAATTTTTTTCATTCAGATCATTTGATCGTCTTTCAGGACCTTTTCAGAAAACAATAGTTATAAAAAAAAGAAAAAGACTCTTTTTGTTCGCAAGAAGAACTTTGTACATGTTGACTGAGAAATATTCCATAAAAACATTTTTGAAACTTTGTTTTTTATTTCCCTCGAAGAAAAGGAGATTTTTCTCCACAACTCAATTTGTTTGACGATGAAATATTTGTTACACCTTTGTCTTCTTTTTCGAACACAGGCTCAGTTCCAATCATTTCCGCTCCAACTATCTGTACTCTTACAACCTCTGTCTATTTCGAAGTACCTTTGTATTTTTCGCAATTTCATTAGCATAACTTAGAGATCAACAACCCGATTGGCGAGAGTCAGAAAGCACGCCGAAGGTCAAACTTTATATGAGACTAACAAAATTTTCCACCCACTTATCTATCTTTTTTGACAAATCAGGAGCGAAATAATTGCGCTGGCCTCAGAATTGAACTGAAACGTTCTATCCAACCCCTTTTATAGCTTTTGCGTGGTTTGAGCTTTTTTAAACGGATCAAATTTAGGTTTCACGGTACAAGAGAGTTTTAGCATTGATTATTTTTTCATATATTGTTTGGTTATTTTAGTTTCTCTAACCTTTTTAGACTCTGTCGTTTCGGCTGTCTTTGTTCAATTGATCTGCTGGTCAGATACAATAGTTCTAATTTTTTTATAGAGTTCATTGGATTGTCTTTCAGGATTTTTTCGGAAAACAACAATTGTAGAAGCTCATTTTTGTTGGCTATAAGATTTTTTACATGTTGACTGAGAAATGTTCCTGAAAAACAATTTTGAAACTTTATTGTTTATTTCCCCACAAAGAAGAGGAGATTATCTACCTTGTTTTGACATATCATAGAGCAAACTGCGGTGGTCTCAGAATGGAATGGAATTAAAGTGTTCGGAGAATTTTGAATTATCACGATGGCGCCTGTTTGTAACATTTCGCATAAAGAACAATTTTTAAAATTTCTAAACGAATAAATTTATAATAACTCCATTTTTGTTTTTTGCTGCATGAAAACGGGGTTCAATTTTTTTCCGTTTCTTCAAATTGATTTCTAATTTTATTTAAAAAATTACTTGTTGCAAGATTGTTTAGGAGTACAGGCTAAATAAACTGATAACGCAAAACTTTTATATAATAATGTTTTGTTAGTCTACAAGAATTTTTTAGAGCCTAACAGTATCAATTTTTTTCTGATTTTCCAAAAGTGTTTTTTCTTTTTGCGATCGTTAAAATTGTTGTGTTAAAGTTAGAGCATTTTAAAGAGCTCAGCGTCCTGTGTTTTTTTGGTTAAACACTAAATTGATTGGTGTTGAACACTATTTGATCAATCATAATCTAAAGCAAAATCATCAGTTTGTCTGAAAGTTTAAGTGTAATTTGTGCAGTTTCTACATCTCTTGATTTTTCTCAAAATTTTATTGTTTGAGTAAATATTTATAATTTGGTTGATCTCAAAGGATCATTTTATTGGCTTAATTCTAATTCTGACGAAACGGTGTTGTGCCTTTTAGTTTTTGTTTTACTTTTGGCTGCTGCTTTGCACCTATTTCCATCTATGCCAAAAGTCTTTTTAATAAAAATTCCCTCACAATAAAGAGCTAGTTAATTTTTACTGCTGATTGATTTTTTTTCTATAGAACTAAATATTCCTTAAAAGATGTCAACTGTTCAACAGTCTTTCTTGATCCACATTTGGCAATTTTGTATGAGCAAAAAATGTGTCGTAATAAACTCGGAATCCATGTAATGTATTAATTTTGGATAGTTTTAAAAAGCAGTAGGTATAATCGTTTTGACTGACATTTTGGTTGCCTTGTCATTAAACAGTGATAAATAAACGATTGTTAACTGTTGCAAATGTGTGTAAGAGTATCAATTTAAAAACATGGCAAAAAAGAATTCTTATGATTTCTTTTTCATCCTGCAATACCTTGTAGAGCATATATGTGTGTTTCACAAATCTATTGTCACGTCGTTACACTTCTCTAGTAAATTTTTATTTTTTTCACTTTAAAAAATTGAACTACAATTTTTGAAAAATTATCAACTGCTCAACATCCTGAAATTTTGAGTGGATTTATGCTTGTGTGTCTTATTTTGCTTAAATGATAGAATAATAGACTAAAAGGTTTTTTGCTAAAATGTTTTATTTTTTGATGGTGCACAATAAATACACCAAGAAAAACTAACCAAAGCAAATTCAATTCCAGTAATCAATATAAAACTCATACGCCAAAATCATTGCCGAAGTGAATAGAAATACGATTGAAAAAATGATCAACAAAAGCCTGTCTACAATTTTGGCAATGAAAACCCACTGTAGTTTTTGTGCGTCTCTTTTGTAATCCGAATTGATGGTACTGGCCATGTACAATGAACACTTCTCAATGATGTCCAGTTTTTCCATAAGAATTTCGGTTGTGTCTGGCTTTTCCTCGTCGGCTAGTTGCGGGTTGGTCAGATTCTGGAATCGTTTTCTGGATGGTAGTTTGATTTTGGTGTGAATCGCCAGAGCCGTTCCGAGAGATTGTTCTAAAAATAAGGCTGTAGTTACAATTAAAAGCTATCTTTTATTCTCGTATAAAGGACAAAAATGTCTAACATAGAGGTCCCCCATTTTTTTAAAGAAACCCAGTCAAACTGAGACGGTTATTTTGCATGGTCTTGCAAGATGATGCGCAATTTTGCATTATTTATGCAAGATCTTGCAGAAGATTCGTATCTTGTCAAATTCGTGCAATATCTTACAAAATATTGAGGGATAAAGCCAATTTCGAAAGCGTCTTATAAGGTCCGGCAAGATGATGCGGTTGCTTAATAATAAGGTTCCCTTTAGAAGATACTGTCTAATCTTGCAAGATTCTTGCCACAAAACCGTAACCTTAAAAAAATGTGGTATGTCTTGAGTAAAAGATAAAATGCTTTTTTTTGTTTGTGAACCCCCCACCTAATTGTAACCCGCACATAACAAGTAGACAAATACATGCCTGTGAGAAATAAATATACATTTGTGACAGAAGGCATACGAAAAACGGTGGCGTCTCAACGAATAGACGTACCAAAATATAGAAATTACAACGAATCTGATTGGTCGAGAAATGCAAAACACTGCATTTTGTGCGGTCTATTAACCTTAATTTCGACATGACCTAATTATAAATTCTATCTTTTACCGGATATTTCGCGTTGGACTTTATATGAATCTATCGTATGCAAACATAACACCTGTTTTCTTGAGAAAATACATGCTTTTTTCTCCGTCGGCCTAGTGCCATTTCTGAGCAAAGTAATGTTAATGTTAATTTCGTATTCTTTAAGATGGAAACTTTGTTGAGTGCCTCATGGAACAATCAGCCGAACGGAAACAATTATTTTAACATTTTCTCATTTCTGATTGGCTAGCAATAACTTTTCTGTATTTTGATGCGTCTGCCATTTTCATTAGCGACACGGAAAAAATTCTGAAAAAAACGTCAAGTTTTTTTTTCAGTTTTACTTTAGTGGCCTGCACAGGGCTGAGTTTACTCATTTTCATCGCACAAACAGGCTGGAACTCATCAGCTAATTTTCTTACATTTGTTCATGCACACGTTTTTTTCAAAAAAAAGTACCTCATTAATTTCATGCAGCTAAAAAAGTTCGCAAACTCTCATATAGATAACAATGAAATGGCTTTATTTTCCATATAATTGTTTTCAACTCTTTCTTAGTATAGGCCAAAAACTAAGTATGGGTCGCAAATTCAAATGCATTTTTTTAGTTTTCTCAAGTTTAAAATTAAGTTTACCAGCTATTATCCTTATTAATCAACCTGGTTCGGTATAATTAATATTGTTTTTATCTACAATAGTAATTAAGTAATTGAATTTAATTTTTCCGAGGCAGTTTGTCATCAACTGGACAAATTTTCTAAAACGACGCAATAAACAATCCAAGAGAGAGCCCAGGATTTCAGGATTTCAAACAATGTTGCTATCGCCATTGATGAGGTATCAACTGAAAAAAAAGCCAAGACATTGATGTTAGGAACTATTTACATTTTTTATAAAAAAAATATAAAGTTCTTTTAAGAAAAAAAATTATTTAATGTAACTTGGTACTGCTTTCTTGATTACTTGAAACTAGTTGGGTTTGCTATAAATTCGATTATTCCCTCAGTTTCAACATTTTGAGATAACAAATTTTAAAATTGCCCAATTTTTGTTGCTCCTGTCAGAATTTCTTAAAATTTAGATCAAAAGAAAGTGCAGGCCCGCTGACCACGTAAGAAACATTACTGAAGATAGGATTGGAATGAATGTTTTTCTCGCCAAAAAACAGAGTTCTGAAAAACTTTTCCCTTGACCGATGATATGTCAGTACCCAGTTTTGTTCCTCAGTTTTAGTTGTAAGGCAGACCCTTTGTGGAATCCTTTTACAGACTTAAAGTATAAAGAGGTAGGGCTACTTATTTCTGCGCGCGAAGTAGACTTACCTATATCTCTAAGACTAACCGACTCTGTAAAACACTGAAAATAAACTTCTATTATTACGGTGGTTAAGAAGTATAGCACCAGAGTCAATGTTAAACACATGGTGTATCTAACTAAAAGACTGACCACAGTTAGTTCAGTTCTCTCTCTATAAAAGAGAATAGTGTCTTCTCAGTCTCTGATTGGTTGAAGGTGCACATTCAGTATTTTTACTGCTACATCCATCCGGGTTGAGAGTTTCAAATCCGAATTTGTGATGTGCAGCAGAAATACATTGAATGTGTCATCCTCGTTGAAGGGTAGGGTGAAGTGAGCGATGAGTTTTGTCCCCTCTGAAGTGTATTGTGACTTGTGTCGTCGTCTGAGGTCCCCGTCAGTGAAGTAGTGACTAGTGTCGTCAGTGAAGAGGTTTGTCTTGTGAAACCAGTAGGGGTGCCAGTTACAGGGTGTGCTGGCCAGTAACGTCAGTCCTGTTGAGAGTATGCCCAACTGCTCTCACTGTCCCGTATTGAGGATTTGTTCCCAGTCGGAGGATCGCTTTTAGTCTGTCGTCTTTGTCTGGTTTGCACCAGGAGATTTCTGTTATTCTCAAACTGGTTCAAGGTTTGAACCATTCGGATTTACCAGCTTACCTTCTGGTGGAAACCCATCATTTAGCTACTGTGTGAGCTACTATTTCTATTAAATCTTAGTGAAATTTAATACCTTCTTTTGTAAGTCCCGATCGGGAAGAGGAAGAAAAGAACTGATCCTATTCTTACGTCTTGTGGGAAAAGAGAAGAATATGGAGAGATATATATTTTCTGTAGAAAGGAGAAGATTAAGATAAGAAAGGAAGAGGAAAAGAAAAATAGTTTTAGGTGAGTTTTTTGAGATCAGTGAGTCTCGTGTTGTGGCTCTGTGAGCCCAAGGTGGTGCTGTAGGTCTGTGGCCTACGTCCGGTGTTCGAACACGAAATCCGGAGCTCAATTTTCTGGATTACGGAAGAGGGCGAGGGATTCCGGATCACGTGCCAGACAAGCAGCAAGGACATGAGGATACAGATCAGCGTTACAGTGTGGTTATAACGCAAGAAGGTGATTGAAGATCTGTGTTTCTTCTGGTGAAGGCTGTCGATTGTCGAGCTTATCGGCCATCCAAACCCTGTAGAGGAGGTTGAAAGTGTGGCCATATGCACATTTCGTGGCGCCTCTTTCTACACATTGTAGATATTCGATTGGGACGAAGATGGGGCGGTTAGTCTTGGCATAGAGTGGAGAAAAGGTAAAGAAATTTTTGATAGGATAAAAAATACGAAGGGTGCCTTCACAATAGTTGCGTCGGATAATGTACCTGTAATTCATATAATATGGTGAAGTCAGCTTTGTGTTAGCATACTGAAGACGCGAATTCATGTGGATGATCGGGTTAGTTTGCTGAAAATGATGCTGCACAAATAAGTAGTTGTGCATCGTGTGGAGCATTTTCACCCGATTTACTTTGCGAGTGGTGTTATTTACATCCATCTGTGTGGGATGTAAAAAACCAAAATGTAAATGGAAGGGGTCGTATTCAGCATATATTTCGTAGGGTGCAGTGTAGCGAGTAAAGAAAGTATAAAGGTAATCGTTTGGGCGATCTGCAAGTGCAAAGAAGTACTTCTACAGATGCCAAAATCGTTCCGTGAAGCGAGGAGTTAGAGGGAAGTGCAGGCCTTCAAGAGGAAGATCCTTGTCCCGTCCTTCTTGGACATATTCGTTCTCTAATTGTCCAAATGAACAGAAACTGGCTGTTGGTTTCAGCGTGTGCTGAGGCGGCGTGGAAGTATAACTGATTCTCTCTGGCACATGTATACCCTGAATGGTATTAATGCCGAGAGGGTTCGTAAATTCGTGGAATCGGAAATTTGTTCATTCTGATCTGTGTGGAATGCCGTGTATTGGTGCGAAAGGGTTAGGCCTTCCGCAAGAAGACGAGGACTGTGAGCCTCGTGAAGGGCTCGCTGTGCGACGAGCAGGCGATTGTGAAGCCTGTATCGGTTAGGAGCGAACGGGATATATTTCGTGTGCTGTTGCCCGTGGGGCCTCCTAGGTGAGGGATCAGTACACGGGTAGTCGTCGGTTGACGTGGGTCGGTCGTAGGGGTTGCTGAGGGAAAGATTGTTGTGGTCTTAGAGGTGGTAGAGCCGGGCCGTACCGCGGTGAGGGTACCGGCGGGCGTTGTGTATGCGGTGTTGGCATCACTGGCGGTGGGTAGACCAGTGGCTAAGATCGTTGCATGGATAGTTGTATGTTTGGTCAATCGTGGATGGTGGCTGAGGGAAATATGGTTGTGGTCGGAGAGGCGGTATTGCCGGGCCGTACTGCGGAAAGGATACGGGTGGACGTTTTGTGTGAGGTGTGGGCAGAACCGGTGGTGGATATAGCCGTGGTTGTGATCGGGGTTGTGCTCCTTGGAGCCTACCAGAGTACGCCTAATTGGGGACAACCGTCTCTGGTGTAGAGTCACTTTCCGCTGTTGCCACTTCATCAGCCCAGGATGGAATGTTCGTAGGCTGGATTGGTGGTTGTGATGTGGATACTGCTGTGTGCGCAGTAGAAAAGAGTGGAGGTGGTTGTGGCACCTGGCTGGATCCCTGGAGGAGCAGCTCTTGTGACGAGCTTTGCAGTCCTGTAGGAACTGAAGGTGAGCTCGCGTCACTATCGATGTACAGGTGAAGTTCACCCGAGCTCGACGAAGAAGTGGCAGTTGAAGGCAGTGGGTTCATCCGCGCATAATTGGCTGTGTCCAAAGACTGTGGCTGTGGAGAAGATTGCGCCATCGTAAAGCTGGTGTTTGCATTTCGCAAACTGGTTCGGGTACTGTGGATGCCAGTACCAATGAAGTGAGGGGTGATGACAGAATGCCATCAACCTCCAGCATGATGAGGTCGTATGCTGTAGAATCGACATTTGGGGGGATTGGTGAGCCTTCTTCTCGGTGGGTAGAAACTGCAATGGAGTTACTAAAACAAAAGAGTGTTAAAGACGAGTATTTGGAAGGTTATGGAAAAGTTCCTTCGGAGTTTCCTGAATCAAGAGAGTCGCGTGAAAGAGAAATTCCACGTGAGCGTTTACGCTTATTAGGTTGAAAAGTGTGTAGGTGTAGAGGTTGAAAAACTGGTTTCGTACGAGAATCAATTGGTGTTTCATAGCATTGATAAATAGAAACTGGTAGAGTGGAGGTATGTCGTTTTTTTGAGTTATTGTGTACAGGGGAGGAGAATTTCTTTTAGAAGTTTTCACACTTTTTGTGTAATAAATTCAATTCATGTTGAGAGTGTAGAGTGCAACTACTGTAACTTGAGTGTCTACCTCGTTTTTTAGGTGATGGTAGTTTATATTGTGTGGAATCGGATTGGAGCACATGGAATATTGTTTGTGAGAATACTTCAAAAAATCCGGAGGTTATAATTTTATCCAATGTGAGATTGGGTCCTAAGAGTGATTTTAGATTATACGTGTTAAATGCACTACGAAATAGGATCAAAAGGCACTGTAAGCAATTAACTGTTATGGCTATTTCTTTTAACACCTACCGGGGTATCCAAAGATTCCTATGAGGGATTCTTTTAAATAGTTGCCGTTAATCAAGTCAAGCCAATCAAGACGGCGGAGGATGAATTCTTTGCCTTTAATAAAGAGTTTGTTAAACTATTCATTACAATAATAGTTTGTGCGTAATTGCAAGAATTGGGCTTGTAATTTTGCTTGTTTTGCAAGATCTGCAAATTTTACTGCGCGTGCTACTTCAAATTTTTTAGCTGCGTCATCAACTAATTGATTAAATTTCATTTTGTCTATTGATTTGGTCCAGCCGTGTTGGCTGTAAATTCCAAGTTGTTGCGCGGAAAAAACAGCGTGGATGAAGCGGTTCTCAACTTCATCAGGCGTGAAAGTTTTAACGGGGTTTCGCGCCCTAATTGGGTAGGGTGTTAAGCGATATGTGTCATCGCCGTCTGCGTCGAGTGAGATTTGTTGATCAAAATCGTCGGATTTACACGGTTTTTTAATAGACCAGAGGAAGGTCTTTGGGGTGACTTGGTCTACAAATTGTAATTTGTTTTTTTAGTATATGGGAATACGTTCGAAACACTGATTTTCTAATACATAAAAGGGTGATGAAACAACTTTATATTTAAAGAGTGAAATTAAATTTTGACTTTTAAGTGTAGCGAATGTGTGTCGCTGTCCTGTAATTATATAACCAACTAAGGGAAATTTCTGTGTAATCAAAAGGAAAGCGGTTTGCTTTAAATCGCGGTCTAAGTCGCAGAGTTTTTTATAAATATTCAAGCTTGTTTGATTCATTTCGAGTAAGACTCGACTGATCATGTAATCGAGTTTTGCGTCAATTTGGACATTAGGGTGAACAGCGCCAAAGCAATTTTCTTTTTGAAACAATTCGTTTTTTTTCTGATTTGTGGTATAATTGTGATTCTTGTGGAATAACATATCCATCACGGATATTTGCTTTTGTGTAGGGTGTTAACGAGGGTGGTCCGTCAGGGACTGTAATGTGTGTGTTATCAAAGTGTGGTGACAGTTTTCCCGAGAAAAAATTAAAACCTTCTTTGTATTTTATAGAAAATCTTGATATTGAGTGGCATAATATGGGCGGTCTTCATTACATTTGTAGAGGGGTTTTGTGAGAACCTCAAAACGAGAACGTGCGGATTAATTGTAAAGGTGTTTTTGAAAGCAACTTGAATACATGTGTGCATTGTGTTTATGACCAGAATTAGTTTCATTATTTTCGAGTGTTTTGATGAAGTATTTTTTTGAAATTTATTCAAATGTGCATCTGATCTTCCAACATCAAAAATACGGCAGTTGTGTCCGGTACCCAAATTACTGTGGCTTTAATAGCGTGATTTGGAGAGCAGTGACCTCGTTCTAGATCACACTTTATGCGATATTTGCCATAGTACATGTGTTCTGAGGCAACATAAAAAGTGAGAGTGATGTTAGTTAATTGAAGTGACCATCCTTGTGTGTGGATGACATGATATCCGTTTTCTGGATCTTTACCGGAACAGTTAGCTCAGGGATTATCTGTGGCATTGGGAATCCAATTATGATCACCTTGGTTATAAACCATGCTTCCGTCTTGGAAAGAAAAGAGTCTATAATGATCTAAACGAAAACGGCCTTGTTTTCTTCTATATTAGCTTGACAGCGGGGGTCGTCTAGCACGTCAAATTGTTTCATTTGAGGGCGATAGTGGTTTTTACTTATTAGACCAATGTGTGAAAGTTCTCTACGAGCTTCAATTTTTGTGGGAAAGAAAGGTCGTTCCATATTATTAACATACCAATTATCGTGATCAAACCTAAAACCTCTTTTGAGTGCAATTTTGCGACACAATTTTTCCTTATCGCTAAGTTTAGCGTGTATGGCGTAAGCGCGTACTTGTAGTGTTCGGATTTGTGGAAAAAGTTTACTTGGGTCTGGAGGATTTTGAAATCGGCCGGCCTAATTTTACACTCGCCAATTTTATTGAGTTTATAATACTGCATATTTGTGATATGCTTTGGTGAACAATCATAGTGCGTGGCGACAAGATCTTGTATGCCTGTTTTAGGTGTGGAAATGTTATGTTGATTAACTTTAATTGGTTGTTTCTTTGGAAGTGGACATGAAAGAAATAATGAAAGGATATTAAGTAATATGAGAATTGAATTTGTAGTGTACATGTGTAGGAAAGTCCAGAGTGTGGATTATAGAAGACAAAATAGCCTGCGGTGTTTTTTGTGTATCTATCAAATTTGTAGTGTTTTTCTTGACAAATAAATGGTGCTGCAGTTTGTGGCTGAAAGATAAATGTGTCTTGTTCAACATCATTTTCGACAGAGAATGCGATTTTTAATTGTTTTAATAATTCGTGAGCTCTTTGGTTTTGAACCGCGGTGTTTTTTTATAAGATTTAGAGATTCTTTGTTTAGCCCAATTATGTAATTGTTCGCCGTTGTTATAGTCTCTAAAGAAGGTAGGTGGGGAACAATAAATTTGGGATCTAATTTTAGTGGTAGATTTGGGTAAGTTCGTGTCGTGTCGGGTTGTTTCCCAATACAGTGATGAGAATGTTGATAAGGATCTAGTGTAAGTGAATTTGAGCTTAAAGTTATAATAGGTAGTGTACCCGGAAAACTGAGTGGCAGCAAGCTTTGAGATGAAGGTGATGAATTGACTATATTAAAAGAGTGGTTCCGTGCGTTTGTGATAACAAGCGTTCAAAATTGGTTATTTGTCCTTGTGGCGGATTTAAAAGATTATTCGCAATTTGTGATGCAGTAGGTGAAAAGGGGGTAAAGTGGGGGGAGTGTCCAGTAGGACGAGATCTATCTGTAGATTTGGCAGTTGTAATGACTGAGTACGGGTGTTCCTCGGTTTCTTGTGTTTGTGGTTTTTTATTAAAGAGTTTAAATGATAAGTTTTTGGGTGTTGATTGTTTAGTTGCTTCGCTGTATGAGCAACTAGGCGATTCTGAGACGGGGGAGCACTTGGATTAGTGTTTGATTGTTGATTAGAGGACGCAATTGTGGCGATAATCATTGGCCCAAAATTGGGAAATCATCGCAAAAATAAACTTTAAAGTCAGTAGAGGTGGGGATAACAACTTTTAAAGGATTTAAAGTGGGTACACTTATTCGGATTGCTGCGGATGGTCATTCTGGTGAGATGGCATTTTGGATATAGATGAGATCTAAAAAATCAGCAGAGAAAACTGTTACCAATTCAGCAATTGTATAGTCTTTTTGTTGGAATGGAAAGATAACGTGTGGATATGTAATTTCATTTGTTGGGTTGTTGTTGTTTGACAATTTGTCGGTATTGTCAATCCAATCTTAGGAGTTCCTTAAAGTATTATATATCATATGAGGCTTGCATAGCGTCAAGATTAACGGTTTAAACAATATCTGTATAAAGAATATCAGAGAGTTTAGGCGTTGCTTGTGGTGGAAAAATAGGAAGATTGAAAAGTACGATGTGTTCGATATTAAAATCTCTAATGTAAAAAACCCATTCACAACAATTTATAGAAAATAGATCAAAGTTATAGAAAAAATCTTGAAAATGGACCTGTCTAGGTTTAAAGTTTTGGATATATCGAAAAGTATCAGCGTAGGTTGTTCTTCTAAACAAAACTTCTATTCTGTGTTGAAAAGTTATGTGCATACCTGTTAAAGTTTTGCCGAAGAGGATTCTCTCATTACTGTGAGACTGAAAGTTGTGATTTTGAGATTTGTTGTCGTTGTTGTTTCCTTGAGCAGATTTTTGAGAGCTTTCTGTGAGCTGTCAGTGAAGTCAAAGAAGTTAAAAGTTAGAAAGAATAAAGAACTGTACTGTGAGACAGTTTTTTTATTAGAGGAGAAGAAGTGCGAAGTGAAAATTACTTAGAATGTGAGAGATTTTCTACGTTAAGAATTAGAAGAGTGAAGAAGAGAATTTTAGTAGTAGATTATTGAATATTGTTGAGAGAAAAGAGAGAAGATAGAAGCAACTAGGTTTCAAGAGCGGTGCACTGAAAAGTGACTTTAGACGATATGATTTTGTCTGATCGCGACTTTTTAGTCGAGTGCGAAAAAGTTACCAAACCATATCTTGGCAAATAAATGAGATTAGGGAATTATTCCCGGAACGAGCTGTGGGTCTGTTATTAACTTAATTTTTAGTTTATTTCCTTTTTATCATTATCGTGGGGAATGGCCTGTAACTCTTCTTTTCATTTCCTGATGAAGGGATTTTTGTGGTTCTGCTAGGGTAGCAGGTGAGTCGATAGTCCGTGTGCTTTGTTTACTGGTCTAAGGGATTTGATTAACTTTCCCCGTGAAAGTAATTGTAATACGGGGGAGAGGGGTGAAGGAACTATCTGAATTATCCCTCTTGTATAAGAGAACGAGGGAATTGTATTTTTATCTAGAACGTATTTAGTAGCTATTTAGCGTGTTATGCTAACTTGTATTCGGCTATTTAAAGCGATAGGAGGGATCTAATGTGTGTTCCATATGTGAAGTGTGAATGGTTTTAAGTGTGCGTTGATCGTGAAGCCGAAATTTTTGATTGTGATGTAAAGACTCTATAGTCCTTTATTGGTTGTCGTCGAAGACGACTCTTTCTTGAAGTGTAGTTTTCCGAAGTGTGTTCGGGTATTTCAGACGGGTTACAAGGTGGTTGGTGGTGAAGGTCATCTGGTGGATGTACCTTTAAATTGTCTAGACTGAACGAGACAGTCTTTGAATTTGTAAGTGTTGACTTTTTTGGATGGAGTTTTAAATTATCCGAGAAGTATTTTTATTCCATTTGTTCTTGAACGAAGAGTTCTTTGGGGTAAAATGGTACTATATTGCATCTATGACGGGTGATTTGCTTACCAGAGAAATCTTCTAGTTTATACGTAAACAGTGTAGGAGTATCTATTATTTTAAAAGGTCCAATTTTTTGTGGTTGGATCTTTTTTGATACTCCGATTTGTGTGGTTTTATTTACAACTTAAACATAAGTGTTTATATTCATTAATTGTGCAGTTCCAAAGTGGCGATTTATAAATGTGCGGAAATGTTTATTTTGGTTAAAATAATTATGTACTTCGTTATAACTTTTCGAGTGTATCTTTTCACGATTAAGAGATCAGTTTGCATAGGTTCCTTTCTGTAGCTTTTTAGTTTGTGGGTGATGACCTAAGTGAGCGGTATGTGTATGAGTAGGTTATGAATTACAAGGTGAATTTTCTGTAGGTTCACAGTTTCCTAAGCTATCTGTAGTGGAAGATAGGTTGAACATTGTAGGTTTTTTTGGTTTTTGACCAAATACAAGTTCATATGGTGAATTGTTCATATTGGTCCTGACTTGTGAATTGAAAGCAAACGAAAAGATTTTCACTTTGTGTGACCACATGTGATATTGTGAGTCTAAGACTGTACGAGGAAATGTGTTTAATTGGCTATGACTGTTTTCAACGAGTTCATTAGACCACAGTGCGTATGGCGTACGTGGTTTGAATTGTACATTATATGTGCGGCAGAAACGTGTGAATTCGCCGTTAATGTATTCATTTCCGTTATCTGTTACCAAAATATCTGGAATGCCGAATTTAACAATCCAGTGATCAAATAAAACTGTGTTTGCATCAGTGGCACCATTTTTGGGTGCAGGGTGGAGTACAACATAATGTGTAAATGCGTCTACAATAACATAGACGAAAGAGTTCCCATCAGAAGACGGTGAGATTGAACCTTTTGTATCCAATGAAATACGGTGATTGAAGTATGGTGAAACTTCAAGGAATGGCTGATGTGGGGACACTGAGAGGTTTGGCATGGAGTTATTAGTTTGGCAATTTAAGCAATCGTGTGTAAGTATTGCTATCCATGTATTAAAGTTTGGAAAATAGTAGTTTTCCGTGATTGTTGCGTGTGTTTTTTCACGACCGGGGTGTCCTGAAAGATATTGGGAGTGTGCTTTATAAAAGATAACTAGGAGAAGAGAGAGTGGTAGGCACATTTTTGGTGACGTTTTTTCTTGTATGTAAAACAGGAGATTATTATCTTCCTTAATGCTTAAATTCTGAAAACGTAGATAATAATGTAGTAACCTTTTATTTGCTCGTATAGTTAGTGAAGGGGCTGGGGGAAATTTTTGTAGTGTTTCCAAAGTAAAAGTCTTAGAACTGGGTCATGTTGTTGTGTTTGATAGGAGAGTGTATCCTTTCGTTCAGTTTGTTCTTCGTAGACGTAATTATAATGGTTTGATGACTTTGGTAAATAGTCGTCCATTGCTGGGAGTGAAAATTTAATTTTACACTATTTATTAATTCAGCGTAGTTTGCGTCGTGGTTGGATTGTATAAAAGATTCTGTTTTGTTTGTGTTTAGTGTGACATCTGTGTGTTGTATAATAGGATAATTTTCTGGGAGTGAATAGTTATTTTTAAAGTGTTGTAGTTTTTGTTGGTGCATATTCTCTAAGGGCTGTGCTTTGGTTTTAAATTCACAATGTGAGACTGGGAGATAAAGATCGTTTTCTAGTTGTACTTTGAAATAATTATCTTTAATCTGTAAGTAGATTGGAAAGTGTGGTGATTCTACTTGAGTGCCTGTGGATATTGAATTAATATATTCTTTTGATACAGCGTAGTGACACTGTATAGTTTGTGTATTTTGATTGTGCGTCATAAAGAACTTAATCAAATCTGGTAATTCGACTGTGCGAAGACTGTGTTTGTCTTGTGTTGTTGACGTCAGTGAGCGACTTAGTAGATCTGGAACTGAACAATTTTTGCCTTCCGTCCAAACTATGTGTAGGTTTGCAAGTTTCATTAGTATTAATTGAAATTTGTAAACTCTGCGATTTGGTTTATTCTTTTATGTGAATAAGAATAAAATTGGTTTATGGTCAGTGTATAATATTATTGTGTGTTTAGATCCTTGAATAAAGAATTCATAATCTGAAAGTGCATATAAGATGGCTGAACATTCGCGAAGAATGGTGGATAATCTAAGGTCTGTGGTTGAAAATAGACAAGAGTTTGCCGACACTAGCTCCATTTTTCCAAATTGATTTTTTTTCGGAGGAGTGCTGCTCCAATGCCCTAGTTAGGGGCATCGCAGAGAATATAGAAGGGTTTTTCTGAATTAGGAATTGGGAGGTGGAGTGTTCCGTCCGTAAGTTCTTTTTTGACTCTATCAAATGTTTGTTGTAAATGCGTCTACAATAACATAGACGAAAGAGTTCCCATCAGAAGACGGTGAGATTGAACCTTTTGTATCCAATGAAATACGGTGATTGAAGTATGGTGAAACTTCAAGGAATGGCTGATGTGGGGACACTGAGAGGTTTGGCATGGAGTTATTAGTTTGGCAATTTAAGCAATCGTGTGTAAGTATTGCTATCCATGTATTAAAGTTTGGAAAATAGTAGTTTTCCGTGATTGTTGCGTGTGTTTTTTCACGACCGGGGTGTCCTGAAAGATATTGGGAGTGTGCTTTATAAAAGATAACTAGGAGAAGAGAGAGTGGTAGGCACATTTTTGGTGACGTTTTTTCTTGTATGTAAAACAGGAGATTATTATCTTCCTTAATGCTTAAATTCTGAAAACGTAGATAATAATGTAGTAACCTTTTATTTGCTCGTATAGTTAGTGAAGGGGCTGGGGGAAATTTTTGTAGTGTTTCCAAAGTAAAAGTCTTAGAACTGGGTCATGTTGTTGTGTTTGATAGGAGAGTGTATCCTTTCGTTCAGTTTGTTCTTCGTAGACGTAATTATAATGGTTTGAAGACTTTGGTAAATAGTCGTCCATTGCTGGGAGTGAAAATTTAATTTTACACTATTTATTAATTCAGCGTAGTTTGCGTCGTGGTTGGATTGTATAAAAGATTCTGTTTTGTTTGTGTTTAGTGTGACATCTGTGTGTTGTATAATAGGATAATTTTCTGGGAGTGAATAGTTATTTTTAAAGTGTTGTAGTTTTTGTTGGTGCATATTCTCTAAGGGCTGTGCTTTGGTTTTAAATTCACAATGTGAGACTGGGAGATAAAGATCGTTTTCTAGTTGTACTTTGAAATAATTATCTTTAATCTGTAAGTAGATTGGAAAGTGTGGTGATTCTACTTGAGTGCCTGTGGATATTGAATTAATATATTCTTTTGATACAGCGTAGTGACACTGTATAGTTTGTGTATTTTGATTGTGCGTCATAAAGAACTTAATCAAATCTGGTAATTCGACTGTGCGAAGACTGTGTTTGTCTTGTGTTGTTGACGTCAGTGAGCGACTTAGTAGATCTGGAACTGAACAATTTTTGCCTTCCGTCCAAACTATGTGTAGGTTTGCAAGTTTCATTAGTATTAATTGAAATTTGTAAACTCTGCGATTTGGTTTATTCTTTTATGTGAATAAGAATAAAATTGGTTTATGGTCAGTGTATAATATTATTGTGTGTTTAGATCCTTGAATAAAGAATTCATAATCTGAAAGTGCATATAAGATGGCTGAACATTCGCGAAGAATGGTGGATAATCTAAGGTCTGTGGTTGAAAATAGACAAGAGTTTGCCGACACTAGCTCCATTTTTCCAAATTGATTTTTTTTCGGAGGAGTGCTGCTCCAATGCCCTAGTTAGGGGCATCGCAGAGAATATAGAAGGGTTTTTCTGAATTAGGAATTAGGAGGTGGAGTGTTCCGTCCGTAAGTTCTTTTTTGACTCTATCAAATGTTTGTTGTAAATCAGGTGTCCATTCAAAATCTGTTGTATCTCTGAGTTGGAGATAAAAAGGTCGAAGAATGACTTGTAGATTGAATATATATTTTGAAATTAAGATGAGAAATCCGACATAATTTTGAGTTTCTTTTTTGTTCTTGGGTGGTTGTAGTTTTAAAAATCAGTCTATTTTTGATTTGAGTGGGTGTATGTGATTATTTTGAGTTTGGTGTCTTAAAAATTTAACTGAGTCTAAGAAAAAGAAAATTTGTCTGGAGCGGCTTAGAGGTTATCGTGCTCTAAAATAGTGTGATATTGAGTAAGTGTTTGCAACATTGTGTCTGTTGTTGTGTCTTGGAAGAAAACGTCATCCAGATAAGTGATCATTTTGTTTTTTCTAATTAGTGGTCTGAAAATACTGCTCATCAAGGATGAAAAAGCTGCCGGGCCAATAGAAATACCATAGAATAAGCGTTTAAAACAGTATTGTTGTTCAGCAATCACAAATTTTGTGAGTTTTTGTGATGGTTTATCAAGTGGCATTTAATTGTATGCACTGTTCATATCAGCTATAGAGAAAATTGGTCCTTGAATCCGTGTTATAATAATCTGAATTGGTTTTATGGGCCAACTACATTTTCTTTCGTCAACCATAGTGTTTCATTGACGGGCGTCTAGGACAATTTTTAAGGTATCTCCTTTTTAAGGATGATTACTGGGTTAATAAATGTATTTCCAGTGGTTAAAGAAAATTTACGGGTGCTATGATATCAAAGTGTGTTAAGATGTCAAGTAAGTGTTGTACTCTATGTTGTAATTGGAGTGGAATACGAGTAGCTGTTTTTTAAAGATAGCTGTTGCTTTGAGGGGAAAAATTATTTCTACTTTAATTTTTTCAACATCGAACTTAGAAGTTGCATAACATTTTTGAAATTGTGTTAGAAGTTGTGCTAAATTTTCAAATTGTATTTGTGTTAATTTTGTGTGTTCAAAATTAAACATGGTGAGAAATATTTTATCCGTTTCGGTGGAAATTGAGACATCGAAAGGTATGGTGAGTCTTTTCTGTTTTGATTTATATTCGCCTTCTTGTTGTTTAATAAGATTTTTGCAATAATTTTTTTAAGTTTTTAAGTTTTTCTGACGTACCTTGAGTGAGGTAATTTAAGGTATAAGCACCATGAATTCTCTGAGTTCATTTATGCGATATTTTGTGGTTTGATAATCGTTGACTGAAATATCTTGTTGTGCATATCCAATTATTCCTTTTACGAGTGTTAATGGGTGATTCAAAGGATTTTGTATTAAAATTTGGATAATTGATTGATAGGGATACTCGAAATTGTTTGTATCCATTATAGAGAAAAACATATTTTTGCGTAGTGGTATAAATAAAAAATCGGATGCATAAAGGATGTTACTGCTCGCTTTTTTTATTTTTACATTCATATGCGGTTAAAGAATACGTTAAAATACGGTGTTCAGATGGTGTAAAATATACTGAGTGATCTCCAATTACTTGCAATAATCGTGAAAAATATGGGGGTGGTTTAATTAAGGAATTGTAAAATTTTAGTGACTTTTCATCATTATTATGTTTGATCTCGAGTGTATGAGATGAATTTTTTTTTGAATCTACGTATTTTTCTAGGAAAGGTGTGCCTAGAATATTAAATTTGTTGTTTGATTCTTGATAAATGAGTGTAAACGAAGTTTTTTTGAGAGTTCGACTCTCGGTTACATCTGGGTAGAGCGTAAGTTTTACTGTACCTTTTGACCTTAATTTGGCATTATTTGCTGCTGAGAGAGCAAATGTTGATAACAAACTGTTTGGTAGTCTTTGATTTCGTTCCAAGTGTCAGTATTCAATATATATTAAGTGTTGCTCCAGAGTCTAGTCGAAAATCTATTTCTAAATGTGGCGGGAAGATCGTTTTCTTATGATCAAGTGTTTGATGTGTATAAATTGTGAGTACCCATATGTTATTTTTACAGGAGGTAGAGAGAATGTATTTTTCTGTGAGAGTGTTACATTCTTCTTGGCTATTGGTATATTCATCTTGTGTATCCTGATTTAATTCTAAAAGTAAATCATTAAATTATTGTTCGAGTATTGTTTCCTCGGAGACATTTGTAGTGTCTGTATTTTCGGTATTCGACGTAGTGTTGTCTGATTGTTCTTCATCTAGTAGTGAATTAATATATTTTCTAACATTACGAAGTCGATTTCGTGAGAACGGTCGTCGTGAGCGATTTCCGTCGAAATTATAGTGAGGTGATTGTGGTCTAGATTTATATTGTGAATTAGTTTGTAAATTTGGTCTTGGGTATCGTGAGCCGTTTCTACTCGGTGGTTTGAAGTTGCTATTTCTGTAATAGGGTTTTGAGTTATTTTGTAAGAATTTATTTTGACTTTTGTGTCTTGAGTGATTTCGGTGTTCTCTGCTATTGCTATGGGAGCGTTGTGAAAAATTTAGTGGTTTACTTGTCATATTATTCGATGTAATTTGTCTGTTGGGAAGGTTTTGATTACCTTTGATTGCTTGATTGAAAGTTTTTTTTTGAAAATTAGGTTTATCAAGTGGTTTTGTATACTTTTTCTCTGGTTACGTAGAAATATTATGTCCTGGACATGAACATTTTTCGCAAAATTTTAGGAAGAGTGGTTTGCCTTTGAAATTAGGGTCGTTTGAGTACTTGTGTCGTACTACGTTTATTCCGTGGGCAATATCTTGTTACATTGTGTGTATATCATCTACCGTGAGACTGTCTATCTCAAGAGAGAGGTTATTAATTGAGGGTGAAAGAGTGGAAATTGTATTTAGTTTGTGTCTGCCGATATGTGTTCATGTAATATCTTCTTGGTTTATTTTTTCAACAAGTTGTGCGAATGAAAGTTGTGGTTCCAATGCGGTTAATTTGAGATTTGCAACTTTTTTACGTGCTATTCTCGCTAGTTGTGGATCAAGTGCTTTGAGGAGTGCATCGTTAAGATAAGTTTTTCGAGTCATTTGCGCTATTCTAAGTGCTAGCGTTTTAATTTGTTCACCAGGAGCACGTGTTATGCTTTCTAGTAGTAATTTCGCTGATGTTTGTGATTGTTTATTATCGAATATTTTCTGATATTCGCGACAAAACTCTTGCCATTTCTTTTTCATGTCTAGTGGAAGATGTGATTACCATTGTTGTGCTGGTCTTATTAGGGCCGTTTGGATCATAGCAATTCGTTTCAAGATCCAGGTTTCATCAAATGGTAAATCAGTTTGTTCTGGTCCTGCTGTCATCACCATATTTGCTGTGATAGCGTTTAAAAAATCTTCTGTTTTATATGAGGGATCAGTACCATCAAACGGTCTTAAAGATTGTAGGGTTGGTACCGAGCCGCCTAGGTAGGGATACATCATTTGTGTATTTCTGCGAACTACAGGTGATGGCATTTGTGTAGACGCCGCTTGTAAATAATAAGGGGTCGGAGCGTTTGCACTTTGTTGTGTACTTTGTGCATTTTTTTGTCTAACAATATTTGCTAATTGTTGTGGAGTGATTTTGATATTTTGAGCAGTCCCTTGAGTGGGTTGAGTTGAATTGTTATGAATGATGGGTTCGGTGTTAAAGTGTACGAAACTTTGTCTGTGTAGACGTGGTAAAGGTGTGTTTACATTTGGTAATGGTGGTATAGTTGTGTTTAATGGGTTTGAATTTTGTGTCAATTCAGTTGAGTTTACAGGTTGGCTGTGCTGGTGATTTTGGTCGTGTTATCAGTGGTATTGGTAGTAGAGTTATTTGGTTATTATTTTGATCATTGTCTTCAAGATCAAATAATTTGTTTACCGTGTGTGATGAAAAGAGTGTTCCATCGTCTAACAAAGTTGAGTTTAAATCTGTTTCAGTAGTTTCGTTTAAACGCCTTTCCGATTGTTGAGAGTTGTTTATTGTATCCATATTTCCAATGGGTAAGACTTCCGGGGAAATGTTTGTGTTTTCTGTGATATTTGTACAAGTAAATGGTTGTGTTTCCGCATTATAGTTTCTAGTTTCTATATTTTGGTGGTAAATGGATAATTTTTGGATAGTTTCGGATGGGATTTTCGTGATGTTTACGAAATTTTGGGGAAACCAATTTGGGTCAGATATATAATGGAGTGTTTCTGGTAATTAAGCGGTTATTCGTGGATAAATTTCTACTATTAGTTTGGTGGCCGGAAAGATGTGTCTTACCAGACTCTTCCAAAATCTGTGTATATACTAAGATAAAAGTGTGAGAGAATCAAAAATCTCTTCTTCATTTAAGTCTGCATCTGTGACAGAGCTTATGTAAATTTTGAGAAGTTGAGTGAATCCTTCTATTTCCTGTCGAGCGATTTTGTGTACGCTTTCTTTTCGAGAGCGTGAAGCATTAGTATTAAGTGCAGGTGCAAGGCGTTTAAGAAATTCGAAAGAAGATTTTCTAAAATTTCCTTCTCTCTCTGAGGGTTGTGTTTCAGACCATATTCCGTTAAGGAAATCAAAGAGTGTGTCTGATAATGGGTGAAATAGAGTATCGTATATTAGTGAGCTATAACTACTTGTGAGTGGATCACAAATGAAAAGAACTGAACTTTTTGTGAGTTGAGTTCCGTAAATTTCAACTAAGTATATAATAAAGGTGGTTCGTGAAACCTGTGATGCCTTTTCCGGTAAAGAAAGGTGATGTTCTGTTGCAAAGTAGTGGTATTTAAGCTGTTTTGCTGTATTTAAGAGTATATTTAGCTCATCTTAGTGATGATAATATTTAACTTCAAAAGGTTAAATTTCGCGTGTTAAGCGCTTGTTATGTTGTGTAAGAACAGCTTGTTGTATTTCGTCTCAGTGTGTTTGTACGTGGGAGGAAGGTTGATCAATGTGATGATCCATTTTGGTTATATCGTTGTTTAAATATCATTTGTTTTTGTTTTGTTGGGGTTGTGTTCCCCTTTTTCTTAAATTTTAAGTAAATAAAGAGTAAAAAGCTATGTAATCTAGTTCTAAGTTTCTTTCTCAAGAGAGAAAGGGGTGTTTTGTGTGAGTTCTTTTTAAGGTTAGAGCACCAGTTAAGGCAGACCCTTTGTGGGCTCCTTTTACAGCCTTAAAGTGTAAAGAGCTAGGGCTACTTATTTCTGCGCGCGAAGTAGACTTACCAATATCTCTAAGACTAACCGACTCTGTAAAACACTGAGAATAAACTTCTATTATTACGGTGGTTAAGAAGTATAGCACCGGAGTCAATGGTATACACATGGTGTATCTAACTAAAATCTAACTAAAAGACCGACTATAGTTAGTTCAGTTCTCTCTATATAAAATAGAATAGTGTCTTCTCAGTCTTTGATTGGTTGAAGGTGCACATTCAGTATTTCCACTGCTATAGTTGATAATAAATGATTTAAAAATAATTCTCAGTCAGTTTTCGTCTTGTCAAGTTAATTCCTTTTGAGCGCTCCGAAATTTGTCAGTTTCAGTGTGGAGACCTTGTCGAATAAAAGAAATAAGTCATAAGAAATGAGCGGATTGCGTGCGGAATTGACAATGCTGAGAAGTTTCTTTTCCTAGGGAAAAACACGCAAAAAAAAGAGAAAAAAGTTTTAAAATATTATTTAAAAATGCAGTGGGAAGTGGCCAGAATGTCAATACTAGACCCCCAAGTAAAATATTTCTGATTTACTTATCTAACGAAGATCTATATAATATTGGTCACAACACATATTTTAAAAAGCAAACTAACACACCGTAAACGTATCAATCTACGCCGCAATTCATCCGCGTAACTCTGTTGAGTTATAAAATATAACACATATATTAATTGATTAGTTTCAAAAGTGATAATTCATAAAGACACACAATCCTTTCTGCTATATTAGAAAATGAGTTAAAGTGAGTGCAGTTAGTTAAGAAGTAGCGCATTAACAATGTTACCGTAAATTGCTGAAGACCCTAAAAAAATCAGTGCAGTTATTTTTTCACTCAAACATTCTGATTCTGCTCTGTAATTCTGATGACAGTCAATCCAGTCCACCCCCCTCAGCCCCGGACTGGTGGGCATGTACGTTTTGCAACCCTCATCCCCAAGTGCACGGCGGGGCCACTAACAGCACCGGGTGGAGGGGGGGGGCAGAATAGATTCCAATTTTTAAAATTTCATTTGCAAGATACACATTTGAAAAACTTTCTCTTCAGCTTACTCTGATGAACTATGATGCAACAGTGCAAGAAGAAACAAAATGACCTCTAGAGCACAGATAACCTTTAGGACCAATTAAGTAATGGTTAAGTGACTCTGCTTGAAGTCACTGAGAACTTCTGACATTTATCGAGAACCGCGAACGGGTTATAGATATTAAGTCAGAATTTCGAAGTGACTTCTGCAGAGTCACTAAACCATGCTTAATACACGAAACACACAGGTTTTAAAATGACGAAAGTCAAGAGAAGCCAACTTCCTTGCTAAGTATAGCTACTTCTGGCGTTTTAACTTCTGGCACTGCAGACTTTCGGCATTTTAAAATGTGCACGTGAGTGCTTTAATGCTTTATTTCATGAGATACAGCTGAAAAAAGAATACTTATATGCATGTTCATAGTTTGCTTTTATATCGACTTTTTTGTGTCTTCATTCAATAACAACAATGCAACAAATATGAAAAAAAGTCCACATTTCAATCTCTTCAACAATAACTCAACATACTGTTAACAATAGTCTCTAATCGTGCTAATATAAAAATAAAGAGGTAAAGAGCTATAGAGAACTGCAGTGCAAAATTATTTCCATGCATCTGTGATAATTTTTCTGTGGAAAAAAACCCACAAATTTAGGCAATGTTTACCCAGGCAATGTCAAGGAATCAATGAGTAAATGAGATTTAACACGTAGAGTTGGAACTATTCCACCAAACGTAAATGCAGACCAAATCCGATTCCTCTCACCAGGTCTGAATTATTAGCTTTTCACAACAAATTAGACTATTCGTGATAAATTCCTCACGGGTCGCGGCACCAATGTTGACTCTAATAACGAACAATCAGTAGTTCGAGGATTCAATTCATTTCATTTATAAAGCAACGTGTTCTGAAAGCAACGTATAAGTAGACAACGTACATAGCTATAATACGTACATAGCAACAAGTGAGAGTTTAGACGGCAAGGATTTTTTGATGCTCTTTTACCGGTTTTTTGTCTGATGTCATTGACGTCAAATCAGTTCGTATTCAATCGACAATTGTCTAGAAAACCTCAAAATATTAAGCCGAAAACCAGCTTAATCGATACATATAGTGGTTATATTTACTTAAAATTAGGTTAAATGAACTTTTTCGCAACTTTCTAGGTATAATAGAACGTATTTAATTCTTAATTTAAAGACTGAAAACAAAACTCGATTCTGATTGGCTGATATTCTTTCGCTTAGATTTATTTAGTTACTAACATCCTCCGGCCCAGAAGATAATGCTGGGAGAATGGGTACTAATTTTACAAGCGGGCGAACGAGCGATCCGGAGGACGTGCGCAATACGGCGGAGCGTGCGACGCTGTCGGAACCGTAACGAAGTTCAGTGATCCAAGCAGTGGGATAGTAACCCCTTGGGTTGGTCTCTTCAGCTACCCAAACCAAACCACCGGTCTTAAGGTGATGCTCGGCAGGCGTCTGCCACTTGGAACGTCGGATCAGCGCCGGTACGTACTCTTTGATCCAACGAGACCAAATAGCGTTAGCGTAAGACTGCGCGCGGGCGTAACGCTTACGGTGATCAAACTCATCTACGCCAATGATTGAAGGGAGACTACGTGCTTGGTTACCGAAAAGAAAATGATTAGGTGTTAATGCGCCTAGATTGGACGGGTCGGTGCTTACGGGCGTTAACGGACGTGAATTAAGTGCGTGTTCGACCAGACAAAAAGTAGTGTTCAAAACTTCTTCAGTGAGGCAACGTGTACGCAGGATGGTGTAAAGTATTCTCTTAAAACTACGTACCAGCCTCTCCCAGATGCCACCTTGGTGTGGCGCACTGGGCGGGTTGAAACTCCACTAAATGCCTTTATGGGCAAGTTCAGCTGCAATATTCATAGTATTCCACTTTTCGATGATCTCGCGTAGTTCTTTTTCCGCGCCAACAAAGTTAGTGCCATTGTCTGACCAATTAATGGCAGGAATACCTCGACGGGAGACGAACCGCTCCACTCCCATTACACACGAACTGGCGTCCATGGATGGAACGATTTCAACATGAACGGCAGGGTTAGTTAAGCATGTGAAGAGGAAACCCCACCTCTTCTCGGTAGTCCTACGTACAGTAACGTAAAACCGGCCCAAGTAGTCGACCCCGGTGTTTGTGAAGGAAGGAGACTGGTATGCGAGTCTTTCTACTGGGAGGTCAGCCATGATTGGTCGGATAGTGGCAGCTCGGAACTTTCTGCACGTAACGCAGTTGGATTTAATGGAAGGCAGTGAGGATCGTAATTTGAGGACAGTATAGCGTTCTTGTACTTTAGCCCGCAGGTAGTCAATACCTTGATGATGATGTTTAACGTGGTTGTGCCTAAGGAACAACTTTACAAATGCATGGCGTGCGTCGAGAACGATAGGATGTTTCACATCAAAGTCAACTTCGACCAACCGTTTGATGCGGCCGGCCGATCGGATTAGACGATTTGGCCCAATAAAAGGAGAAAATGGAGCAATGCGGCTACTCCGCTTAACGGGCTTGTTTTCGAGGAGATCTTTTCTGTCCGCATTGAATGACTCTCCTTGGACAAGATACTGGAGATGACGCACGGCTTCGTCAAGCTCCGTGGGGTCTATGATGCTACCATCGGCATTACGGTAGCATTCGTGGGAAGGTAACAGGCGAAGTGCGTATGCTGTTATCCGCAGCAATTTTTGATAAGAGCTGTACTTATCAAAGGGAATTAGTTGCGAGGGCGGTTCCTTAGTCGACTTGGTAACGGATGCGGCCAATGATGTATTGGTTTTGTCAGTTTCCTTAGTTACTATACAAAGTTTGATGGTATTAACTACTTCAGTGCTTGGTTCGAACGGGAATTGCTTGGTTCTTAGGAAGTCTGGACCTCTCACCCAGCTACTTGATTGCGAAACCTCAGCGGACACACCACGAGTGCCAGCATCTGCCGGATTATCGCTTGAGGCAACGTGGTTCCATTCGTTAACGCTAGTGTGTTCTAATATCTCGCATACACGGTTGCAACAAATATTGGTCGCTTGCTTGTGGAGTTAAGCCACTGCAAGACAGTAAGGCTATCGGTCCACATAAAAACTTTGTTAACATGTACAGTAAGGGCTCGACAGATATCTTGTTTCAACCGAGCAGCCAGTAGGGCAGCTTGCAGCTCTAGCTTTGGAATTGTCATCACCTTCATAGGTGCTACGCGAGTTTTACCCAGGACAAATGCAAGCTCTGTTTTTGGCCAACTAGAAGTGTTTACTTGAGCTCGAAGAAATGCAGCAGCGCTGAAGACCTCTTGGGAACTATCGCCAAACATGTGTAGTTCCAGTTTTTCAAATTTTCCCGAAAAGTAGCTCCTCGGTATAGTGATTTATGCAAGCTTGGGTAATTTTACACTCCATTCCAGGAACCTTTCAACAGTGTCTTTCGGTAATTCTTCATCCCCGTGCTGCCCGCTGACACGCCAGATGTCCTTTAGTAACAATCGGGCACCAACAGTAAATGGTGCCACTAGGCCGATGGGATCAAACACCTTAGACACTAGGTTCAATACCAAGCGTTGTGTTAAAGACTTAGTTACTGTACTGGAGGTATCCCGACTTACAACTAGAGTATTATTGTTGTGATCCCATTTCAACCCAAGCACGTGCGAAGAATCCTCCTTAGATGAGGCATTTACTTTTGGTTCGGTAGACTGAGTTGACCCATCAATTCGATCAGCCAGATTTGGTACATTGCTTACAAACTTAGTAAGCTTGAACCCATCTAGATGGAGAAGATATACCAACTCCTTCGATCTTTCGAGAGCCCTCTCAGTTGACTCCACCGAATCCAAGTAATCGTCCATTGAGAACTTTCTAGGACGGCTCTGGTTGCTTCCGGGTACTGATTAACCTTGTCTCGGGCCGTGCGTTGCAGTGCATAGTTAGCGCATGTGGGCAAGTCTTTAGCCCCGAATATATGGCGCGTGTAGAGATACACCACAACATTTGTTGTGGGGTCCTCCCGCCACAAAAAACGCAGTGATGGCTGGTCGCAATCAGGGACACCCACTTGGAGGAACATACCCTCGATATCTGCGGACACGGCAAATTGATGTTGACGGAACCTAAGTAGTACATGGATTAGGTTTTGAAGCAGGTCGGGGCCAGTGAACAAAGATTTATTCAAAGAAGTACCGTGGAAATTTGCTGCACCATTTAATACCCTACGCACTTTCCCGGTTTGTTTGGATTGATTACTGGATGATGTGGTAGGTACCACTCTCTATTCGACCGCTGCTCTACCTTGTGAGCATCAGGGACTGTAATCAAGTAACCTTTTTCCAAGTCTTCACGGATGGTAGTAGCATAAGTTTCTTTCAATGATGTATCTCTCGAGAGCCATTTTTCGAGAGACTTGAGCTGTACCAGTGACGAAAAGTAGTTATTCGGGAGCTTGATGTTATCATCAGCCCATAACATACCTACATCGTATCTTTGGCCGTTATGGAAAGTTGTTGTTTCAAGTATTTCCTGCGCGCGAGCATCCGCTGCGGATAGTGGGTCAACTTGCTTGAACGCGCCGTACGATTCCATATCATACCAAGATTTAACCTGACAAGCTAATTCAAAATCCTGTTCAATATTGGCTTTGAAACACACCGAGACTAAACTTGAACTTGACGGGAGTGGGCCAATTAAAACCCAACCTATGGGCAAGCGGACAGCGAACGGTGAGCACTTTTCGTCGGCTGAAAAATACTCTAACGGGCGGATGGCATGGTAGACATCCTGTCCGAGTATCATCTCAATGTTCCCATAGCTATATCTTACTGGATCTAGAACTGCCAAATGTGGGTAAGCTTCTTGCATGGACTTGACGTCAATGATGTCGGAACCTACGTTTAATGTTTCCCTCACGTAGGGACGCACAGTGAATGCTTCGAAGTCTTGGTCTTTATGAGGTGTCAAAGTCAATTGAACCACCTTTGTGTCTATGAGTTCTTCTGTGTTTATACCCTTGACGGTAAGTTTTAATGTGGTACCCTGCAAACCGAGTCTAGCTGCGAGACTATCGGACACCCAAGAGTTACTGCAAGCGGTATCGCATAAAACCAACGCCGTAGTACTAGTGCCAGAAGAATTAGTAAGTTTCAGTTCCGTGACCTGAAGGAGGCCTTTGACATCCGTCACGGAAGACAAAGTGGTTGTTTTGCTTGGTTGCTGTTGACCAGTAGATGGCCTACCAGTACCTGCGTTCGACTTCGAAGTATCGATGTTGTTGTTTGTTGAGGGTTTAGCTGGAAAAACCTTTTCAGCTCCATGAAGTAAAGTGTTATGGGAGCTGTTGCAACCATCTTTTCTACACTTACGGGGGCTTGGGCATTGCCTAAACACGTGTTTATCACGCAAACAAGAGAAACAGAGCTTTGCCTCAGCCACGACCTTGGCTCTCAGCGTGGGGCTCTTTTCCTTAAAGCCACGGCATTCCCACAACCAGTGGCTGCCTTTGCATACAATGGAACTAGAGATTGATGTTAACGGAGATCTCTGTTGTGGCTTAAGTTTACTCTTGTGTTGCGTATTTGCAGCAAATGCCTTCGAAGCAACTTTTGATCTCGTTACTGAGTTGATGGTATCTTCAATCCTTGCTTTAGTTACGGTATTCTTCATTGAAAAGTGCGCTTCGTCCTTCTCTTTTAACCAATCATTGAAATCAAGAAGAGTAGGTTTCACCCAATGCTTTTTGACCGTGAAGAGTGGCCATGACTCCCTCATAATGGGTGGTAGCTTCTGTACGGCAGTGTTTAGAAGCGCAGCACTCTTTAAATCCGAATCATATGACAGCGATTTAAATACCCCGACAAGACTTGAAATGCACCCCGAGTAGTTAATGATGTTATCGCTATTGTGCATCCTCAATGGTGGAAAGCTGTTGAGTTTGTCCAAATGTGCACTTACGACCGCCTGTGCTTGGCCAAATTTACGTTCTAATGACCTCAGTGCGTCTTTGTACATTGCGCCGCAGTAGGCGAACTCAGCTATAGCTGTTTTAGCTTTACCTGTTACGAGGGTCTTAAGGTATGTCAATTTTACATCATCAGTTAAGGACTGGGTGTCAATTGCGCTTTTAAATTGACAATAATATTCGTGCCACTGTAGGGGATCCCCATTGTATTGGGACAACTTCCATTCGGGTAGCGGGTCATTCCTCTTGCTAGTTAAGGCGTCAGTGAATGCCTTAATCAAGCTTGCATTTTCAGATACAGGCGCTGGAGGCGTGGGATGCGGTGGGCCACCCCAGCACAATGGTATCGGAGCAGTATGCCCGTATGTTGGATGTATAACCGGCGTGACGAAAGGTGGCGCGATGTTAGATATTGTACTAAAGGGGTTAACAGGGATGCTACAGTTAGCTTTTGGACTATGTTTTGGACTATGTTGATTGGACAATGTTTCGTTAAGGCATGTTGGGGACGGGTAAGTATGTTGCTTTGCTCGCTGGAATGGGCGACGGAATCACGGGAGGCTGAGGAATTAAATAATTGTTGAGGCGGGATTACGGGTGGCGGGTTCACGAGTGAGTTTAGAGGTGGAGGGACATTATGCGGGAAATGGGCAATAGGAACTTGTGTTTGGCGCAGAGTGTTACTTTGAGATGGGTTCTGTTGTTGTGGAACATGAGGCATTGACATATGTAATTGACCAGGCACACTGGAGCTTTTCGGACCCAAGAACTGATTTACTTGTGGGTTTGTTGAAAAATCAGGTACAAAAATGGAGTTCGTTGGTGCGATAACGGGTGTTGGTGGCCGGGGAGGTTGCAAAGGTGGCTGATGTGGTTTGAGTGCGACATATTGTACGTCGACTGGTACTTGGTTCACTGGGTTCACCTTACCACTTCCTGCGGGACTGTTTGCCTGCTCGATCCTTTGATCACTGAGTGACTGCTGCAGTTGAGCCTGCAGGTATTCCCGATACAACGCTTCTTGCTGGGCAACAGAAATTGCAACTCCTGGCCGTGTGTACTGAGAAAGCATTTCAAGATTATTTAAGTTACCGGCAACATTATTTGTGTTTTCTGGAGGATTACTAGGGGCAGTATCTTGAACAGGAGGGTCTGCGGTTGCTGAACCAGGACGAGAAAAATTTAACTCACTTCCAGCAGTCAGTGAGTCACCTGCTGGAAAAGAATTTACCCAATCCTGAACAAGTCTCTGACTTTTATCTGATCCCCTATCTTTCAGCAAATTCAGTTCACTTGAGTGGTGACTAGACAATGACTGATTATCCATTAATTCAACCTCATTTAATTTAGCTGCGGCTACACGCTGGCGGTGGTCTTCCTCCAATTCTTGAAGTGCCATCTGCTCCATTTGTATTTCAAGCTTCCTTTTTTCTCATGGAAATTTCGTGTTTTTGTTTAGCGTGGCGCATGGCACCTTGTTCTTGTTTTTCGGCCTCTTCGCGTTTTAGTTTTGCCATGAGAAACTCTTGTTTATGCTGGCTAGACATTGATGATGTTGTTCGGCGTGAACTTCTCCTAGACTGCCCTTGGGGATTAACGCCCTCACATACGGAGTCTCTGTCAGCAACCGTGTCAATATAGCTTCTAGCCGCGAACAAGAATTTATCGTTGTTCTTAGTTACATCATCTAACCATTGCTCAAGGATAGGGTAAATTGACCCTGGGTTCTCCGCTTTACAGGCCGAGTCAAATAGTTCTTCATTCTTCTGCACCAATTTACTGAAGATATCCTTCAACTTAGAAACCAAGCGTTCAACTTTAACCCTCCTGTCTTGACGATCTATGGCAACTGTGATGTCCTTATGGGTGTTACATAACTCAGATTCCAGATTAGATCTTGCATTAAAGAGCTTTTTCAATTTTTCTTGCTGTTCGGCCATGATATTGAAATGGCTAATTTATCAATGTAGATTAACTTTCAACCAAACACGTGGAATGAGGGTTATACCGAACCCAAATGACGACGACTTGATAATCAAGACGTCGAAGAGCACAAAGAAGTTACCGAGTAATGAATTACTCGGCGAAAGTGAGTAACAAAGTGGAGAGGGCGTCTAACGTGCTTGAAATCAACGTGAAACTAAACGGGAATACAGGCAACCGGGGAAAGAGGTCTTGGTGGGCGAAGCACAAAGAAACGGGAAACGAAGCGGACGGGGCGGCCAGGACGGGCAAAACGGCGCGCAACGCAACAGGGAACGGAACGGAACTGGCGAAACGCGGGTAGGAAACGGGCGACGCAACGGACGGGACGGAAACGCGGAACGAGCGACGCACAAGGAAACCGGAAACGAGACGGACGGAACGGAAATGTTGGTCGACGGGTTCTCTACGGGAAAGCGGACGGTTAGAATGGAAGCGTTAAGCGAGTAGCGCGCAACGAAACGGAAAGACGGAAAGGAACGGGAAGGAGAGGATTAAGCAACAAACGGGGAGGTCATGAAGTACTATGCTAGCAGACCACAGCAACAAACTCAGCCAAACGAACTAGCCGTAATTCCGACTAGAATAAACTTAAGTCACACCCTAGGAAGGAGGAGAGATGCTACTGCAAGAGGCAAGCTAGCACAAGTCATTATGGTACTTAACATATGAAAATAACAAACTAAATTTACGGCAAAGCAGTAGTATACTAAATGGATGAAAAGAGCAAGAAATTCACTAGCCGTAACTCCAGAATAAACTTAAGTCACACCCTAGCAAAATTCAAACCTAAACAACCGATCAGCATACCAACAATATTAAACATACTACAGCAAATGTTAAGTAATATGCAGCGCTTTTGTAGTCTATGGAAGCTGGAAAAGTTAAGAAACAATCTAGCCGTAACTCCAGAATAAACTTAAGTCACACCCTAGAGGGCAAAAACCTAAACCAACTAACAATCATACAGTTACACGCAAACATACGGCAGCAAAAATCAATATACTACAACAGGGCTGCTAGTAAATTAGTGAGTTGGAAAAGTCCAGGAACCAACTAGCCGGAAATCTAGAACAAACTTAATTCACACTCTAGAAAGCAACAAGACCAAAGCAACTAACCAGCATACTAGCTTAATCAACATACTGCAACAAAAACACAAGATACTTTATCATATATGAAATACTACATCGAAATCTGGAAAAGTAGACGGAGAAACGAAAAGCAAAAAGTTTTGGGAGAGCGAAGTTATTGAAAATAAAACGGAACACGGACAATTGACTAGTGAAAGGACAAAAACGACGCGTATGAAACGTTACTTAAACGAGCGGCGGAACAAAATTTTGGGAATTTGATAATTTTTTTTGCGGGCCGGAGGTTGTGAATTTTTTTTCACACATTTTCTGTGTGTATTGAGTTTCACTCAATTGACGAACCTTCTGTTTGAAAATAATAATTTTGACGAATTTGTCAAAATTTTATGCTTTTGTCAATCTTTTTTCAAAATTTTGGTCAAGTTTTTCTGCAAATTCTTGATTACGGACCGGTAATCCAGTAACTGGACGGTTTTAAGCCAGAATATACGGTTTATCAATATTCGTTATGATTTTCTAATTTTTCTTCATTTGCCTCAAAATTGACCAAAAATTTTGAAAATTGAACAATTTAGCATTATGTTTTCTCTCTTTTCTCTATATCAGAGGTATTTTTTTATATAAGAACCGACTTGATCACTTTTTACAAATTCTTGACAATTCGACCAAAAATTTTCAAAAGCGATGTTTTTCTCGTCTCAAAATTATAATTATTGGGGAATATTGTTGACTTTTTATGGATATGTTTTAAAACTTGCTTATTTTTACTACCCCTTAAAAATATATTAGAAAATCAGGGGTTGGGTTTCTTGCCGTATAATTTTGTATTTGAAATATTAATTACTGCAATTAAATTTAACAAACGTTTTGATTTTCTTCTTACAGTTATTTGATGATCTATCCCGGTTTTTCGCCTCGGGGCAGTTCCCAAAACGGGTTTTACAGCTTTGAGAGCACTATCATCTGTTGCATAAATCCTGTTTGGCAGAGTTCACTCATAAATGTCTAATGCAGTCCTTGAAATTCAAAGTGCAAGTGAGGTTTGTCTTGCCTTTTTACACGACTAATCTGGGATCTACCACTCCAGGGGGTGTGGGTGAGTGGTTCTGATCTGCCAGGTACATGCCTTTGTCCATACATGGTACGTGCGGTAGCCCACATCATCTGTCCCCTCTACATCATGCCAGAAACCAGATATAGGGAGATAAACTTGCTCTAGTTCAGTACATGCAACACTTCCTTCACCATTCTCCGTTCTGATAGGTCAAAACCCAGGCAATGTCAAGGAATCAATGAGTAAATGAGATTTAACACGTAGAGTTGGAACTATTCCACCAAACGTAAATGCAGACCAAATCCGATTCCTCTCACCAGGTCTGAATTATTAGCTTTTCACAACAAATTAGACTATTCGTGATAAATTCCTCACGGGTCGCGGCACCAATGTTGACTCTGATAACGAACAATCAGTAGTTCGAGGACTCAATTCATTTCATTTTTAAAGCAACGTGTTCTGAAAGCAACGTATAAGTAGACAACGTACATAGCTATAATACGTACATAGCAACAAGTGAGAGTTTAGACGGCAAGGTTTTTTTGATGCTCTTTTACCGGTTTTTTGTCTGATGTCATTGACGTCAAATCAGTTCGTATTCAATCGACAATTGTCTAGAAAACATAAAAATAATAAGCCGAAAACCAGCTTAATCGATACATATAGTGGTTATATTTACTTAAAATTAGGTTAAATGAACTTTTTCGCAACTTTCTAGGTATAATAGAACGTATTTAATTCTTATTTTAAGGATTGAAAACAATACTCGATTCTGATTGGCTGATATTCTTTCGCTTAGAATTATTTAGTTACTAACAACCCATCTTTTTTAGCGATATAGTCAAGTCTGAAAATCTGCAGCTGTGGTGCCCCGAATTTCAAATAAAAAAGAAAAAGTTGAGGTTGTTAAAAACTAAATCAGTTTTTGGAACTACTGAACAGCAGTCCATCTCTAAAATAGATTTAATTAGTTAATTATAGTTAATAATTACTAACCAAAAGCCATAGTCAGGTTATCTTTCCCTCCCGCAACTGGGGAGGCATCGATGCCCATATATGGAGCCAATTTGTCAAATGCCAGATGTTTCACTCTCGAAGACAATGTCCGCTTCATAGCCTTGTGTCCACTCTTGTCTCCACTTTTGGTAGAAGAGGTGGAATCGGTGGATCCAAGTTGTCCCGGGTGGAAGTGGATGTTGATAATTGCCACTGAGAAGAGCATTGAGACGCACACTGTTATCATGTTGGCCACGAAATAGATACCTGAAGTTTAGCGGAAGTTTTGCATGTCACCCAAAGAGTGCAGATTAATACGTAAACAGAAAATTCGGCATTTCTTCCTACCCTTGAAATCCTTAATCAAAATGACGAGTGAAAGTAAACAGTTAGACTGAAACCACCAATGATCAAAAATTTGGTTTGATTTGCTGTAAAATTTTTGTGAGTTTGGCTGCCCGCTTAGAATTCTGTAAGAAAAGACCAATTAAATAAGGAATCGAAGGTTTTTCCAACACCTGAAAAAACTAGTAGAAGTTTACAAAAAAAATAAATTTTTTCAAAGTTTGCAAAAAAACTGTAGAGGTAAGCTGCGTTTTCCTGCTATCTGATTCTTCTCTTGGTTAAAAAAGGGTGCTAATCAAAGCTAAATAATGTCGCGCACAAAAAAAACACTTAAAACACGCGGCAAACAGTTTAAATTTTCCGGGATAACAGTTTTCCATGAGAACAGATTAGGCCCAATTTGAAAGGTTTGGAGAACTGTCATTAATCGCTTATGACCTAGTTTAAATACAAGAACTATGATATACGTAAATGCTAATCTGCTACTTCTCTTTTTTCCGCAGTGATTAACCCAACGGAAAGGTCATGGTAGAAAGAAAAAGTGCCTGATAATATCAAGATTCTGCTTAAGTCACTTCGCTAAAAATCTGAGAGACAAAATACATCTCTTGTATATTTTTCCATAAAAAATTCGATTTTCATATTTTCTCCTTGAACTGTGTCGAAATTTATAAATGGAACTTGGATTTTTTTAAAATTCTTGTAATGAGTTGACCTAATCACGCCGTGTTTAATTATGAAATTGACAATGGCAAGGTTTAAACATGGAATACTTTGCGAAAAGTTCAAACTGATGTAATGTTTTCAGTTTTAATTTTGTACTTATATAGTGTCTGGTTTCAAATATTCATTGAAATGGTGTTGATGGTTTGTTGAACATCTGAAAACATGCTGTAGAAAATTACGAACTGTTTCCTTGAAAAAAAATCGGTTTTCAATAGCATTGACCTCTGTTTTTAACATCGCTTTTTTATTACCAATTATAAAAGGTTTCTGCGAATGATTTTTTGCATTTCTCATAAAATTTGCTTTTAAAATGGGGCACTAAAAATTTTTCTCCATTTTAGTAGCCACGAACAATACGAAGTAAGCTAACCATTTCACTCAATTAAGCAATAAACCAGAAAATTGAATGATTCCTTAAGAATAAAAACTGAAATTTTATCTTTTGTGAAGAAAATCAACTACGTAATTTTGTTGTAAATAACATATAAGATAGAGTGTTTTCAGAAATATAAACTGTGACGGACTATGGCAAACTTGGGTACAAATCATCAGGGAAAGTGACTCTCTGCATTATTGATCTGAGCCTCGAACCTAGCAACCATTTCTGAAAACTTTTACCGTTTTCTTGACACCCTTCAAAATAAGCGGTTAAAAGTTCCTAATTGTTTTTCCTTCTTCCTCCTAAATAAAAAATTTCTTCTCATAGGCGTTTATGAAAACTCTTTTAAATGAAACACTGAAATAATTATGATTTTTATAGCCTGTGGAGAGTTCAACAGAGGTATAATATGTTGTGAGAAATAGACTGCTGTTAAACACTGGTTGCTAAAATAGAGTTCCTTAGATTTTATTTATGATCGTCTATTGCAAAGTTCAGTTCTGTCAAAAAAAATGACGGAGACTCCGCTTTGACAGGTGAACTAAGATTCAAAAACTTTTGGGAGATCTTTTGTTTTTGGCCTCATTACTGAATTCTAAGTTGTACTTTTGTCGCATCATGAATGCTTGGAGCTCGATATTTTTAAAAACTCTGTTACAAGTAAACATAGTATTGAATACATTTTTTTACAACTGGAAATATTTTTTTAAATTTGTGTATCTTTCTTTAATCAGATTTTCATACTTCTTTGTCTAAAATATATTCTTCAAAGCGAATTTGAAAGAAAAAAAATACTTTCTAATATACACGTTATAACACTTGGATTGCATCAGCTGCTAAAAATTTGTTCAAAGAAAACCTAAATTTGTTGTTAGTAAAAAATCTTACTATAATTTGATCTGTTTTGAAATTTGGTTACTATGACTTAAGAAATAGCTTCATTTACTGATATTTAATTGAGAATTCAAAAATTTTGGGGGTTAACTTGGTCTCCCAAAGTAGACGCTCATAATGCTCCAAATCTTAAAATGCAACATTGAAATTTAATTTGAAAAGATGAAACTTAATAAACACTGATAGCCAGAATTCTTTTTTAGGTCGTTTTTTGGCCTTATAAGTTTTTTAAGAAGGGAGTCATTTATATATTTATATATATATATATATATATATATATATATATATATATATATATATATATATATATATATATATAGAAGGCTATAATCATCAGTGCAAAAGACACGCACAAATGTTGTTCATACAGGTGTGTGTGTGTAAGTGGGGGGTGGGGGAGGGTGTTGGGGTGCAGGTAGGACATATCTAGTTGTGTCTTCCTTACTGAGCAGTGGCATATCCTTGGAAGTAGCAGGAAGTTTTTCACTGACAGAGACCATCAAAATGAGGAGAGAGAGGAGGACCATGATGGCCAGAGTCGCCTTCTCCCCACTCTCAGCGGGGAGCAGGAATGTCATCAATGACATCACCATTATGATGGAAGAGGGCACGAACAGGTAAAACAGGTAGTACAGGGGACGTCTGAAAGAACCCTTGATTAATATTAGGTTAATACTGCGAAGTAAAACAATGGCACAGAAGTTATTTCAAAAAAAATAACTCAGTCAATTTTGGCTTCGCTATTTAATTGAAAAGGCAGACAAAAATTATTTTCAAAACTTGAACGTTTGAATTTCTGCAACGACATTAGATTACGATGAATACTTGTACACATTACAAGCGTCAATAAACTGGGGCTCTTATAAAGCTGGTTTCTACTTTTGTACATTCCAAAAGTGGACTGCACTTACTTATAATCGATTCCTTTAATTGACCGGTCAGTCGACGCCAGTTTCTTTGAAAATAGATTTTTTCGCTACCGGTAGACGCTTGTGATACAGAAATCATTTCATGAAAATATTCAGTCAATCTTCACGTTATCTATTTGCAAAAATCAAACAAAAGGTAATTGAAAAAATTCTTATAAAATAAAGGGGTCGCCTGAAATTTTAAATGATTTTAAATTAGAGGATCTAATAAAATGCTGATTATTGTTTTTCCAAAATTCGTAGGCAACTATGATTTCGATACTTGTCTCTGAAACTATTGAGATAAACATTTGAAAACATAGGGCTTCTGAAATTTCAAGTAACTTTAGTTTATAGGGCTGTGGTTAACAACCAAAAGCCACTTACTCCCATCATCAGAGATTTTAAAAACTAATTGCCATGAACTGAGGTAAGAAACAGAACAATCAATAAGTTGAAAAGTCAAAATCTGTAAATACATTTATAGAACCATTTTATTATTGATTTTTTACTCTGTCAATTATCACTTTTTGAAAATACTTCATCAATTGTTGTTTGAGGAATTTTTGAGAAATTTGGCCGTGGTAAATTCTGAAAAATTTGCAAACAGAAGATAAGTATAATTGTTTTACTTGTTTTTAAATTTGTATATGGTTTGAGTAGTAACTAGTATTTGAAAATATAATACATGCTTGCATTCCAAAAGATAATTAGAGCCAACTTTTCCAAAATTTTGAAAAAGCAGAGCCCCACCAAGAAATTTGGTATCGAAAGAGTACACGGAAATAAAGTAAAAAAACGTGTACTAAATTTTGCTACATTTTGAAAGAGCTTGTTTGATATTTTGGCGCTTTTGAGATAATTAGGTCAATAAAACACTCTTGAACTTTTCAGTTAGTTTAACAGGCTGAATTTAGTCACAGGTTGTGAATATATTCACAGTTGAAATTTTTAGGAAATAAAATATAAACTTTATAATTGGTGCCTAATTTTAGTTCCTTTGTTATAGATTGTCAAATAAAGGAAAGCTGCTTTGAAAGATTCGAAAGTAAACATTTTTTAAAACTGGTAATGAAATTCGCCAAGTTCAGATTCTTGAGCATTTTGTTTTTGTTTGTGCATGGCACTTGGGCTAAACATAATTCTACTGAACTGCGAATTTATTTGTTTTTTTTTGTTATCTAGCACAAAAAGAATAAAGGTTGATAGCTTATAACCAAAAGTAGCAAAATTTTCTAGCTGCCCACTTTGTTTCGGAATTTTTTGACAAGTTGGTTAAATTAGTCAATCCTCAATGCGCTAGAAAATTTTAAAAGTTTCTGTCAATGGGAATTTCAACAAAAATAGTCATTAGTTTGACAAATTTTCCAAAAGTTTTCGTCTTTTTTGTGTTTTTGGGTTTGAATTTCCAATAATTTTTCTTACAGCTTGAAGAAGACTGAAGATTGAATAGATTCTGAAGAACTTTGAGACATTTTTGCAAACTTATCCGACAAAGTTGAAAAACAAAAAAAATAGAAAACTATAACAAGCAGACAACCCTGAAAAATCTGCGAATTATGTCAGTGTTAGCAAAAACAAATGACAAATCTTTCTTTGTAAAGTTTTTGACAACGAAATAGGATTAACAATAATATGGAGGAAATGAAATTAGTTTCTCGATGAGTCAAATAAAACTGTTCAATTAATTTCAGTAGTTTAGTAGTATTAAAAAGTAGTTTTTACAGTTTAAGATTGAAAGAAAAATTATGAGAGAAAATGAGTAAGAATTGAAATCGTTTCGCAAAAAACGTGGGACAGATGAATGTGGGTAGCACTTATTCAAACTAGTGACCTTACTTTGATTTGAAAATATGTGAGAAAAATATAAAAAGCAATTGACGGTTTCTTACCATATAGAATCGTGCAAAGGTAAAAAAAAAGTGATGGGAAAAAATTCTGTGATAGAGGTTGGAGAAAGAAACTGCAAAAAAGATCTCTAGAAAGCCATTCGTACTCAAAAGGTTTTATGATTTATGGAAAAACTCTCTGGTCATTTCTGAAAAAATACACTCCAAGCAACCTACTTAAAACTGGTGGCACGTCTTTTCAGTGGCATGAAATTTACCCAAATTGCCCGATTTGCAAAAATACCAAATGCCATAATACCAAAAATATAGCCTTTGATCTTTTCGTCCAATAATCCGATTACCAATTAGCTTATTTGGTATTACAAGCAAGTTTTATTATACTTAAGCGGACAATTTTGGTCACATGCTAGGTCTAGAACATTAAATTTAAAACTTGGTAAAGATACTACATTTCATTACATTATAATTTGTGTCAAAAATATGATGCTCAATAGCCTTACGAGCAATTTTAACCAAAGATTCTGAAATTTTGATAAAATTTTAGGCATTTTGCAACACGATTTCTCGCCAGCACGATAAAGTCTCTTTAGGGTCCCCACATGGGTATTCTTGCAAGATCCTTGGATTACTTTTGCAATGTCTTGCAAGATGACCGCCCATTTTTGACTGTGTAACTAACCTTTCTATTGTGAGTTTGTACTGTAAGAAGTAGTGTGATGCATTATTCTTCTCATAATTCACAATTGACAGCTGCGAAGAAGTGTTGCGTACGTACCACTCCCCACTATCTCTTGTGGCTGAGAGATCGAAACCATCCACTGATTTAGTCTCCAGTTTCAGTTTGTCACTTGTGTATGTCCACGAGACCAGATCTAAAAGTTCCAGAGATATTTGACAGAAATAATTTGAATTTTATTTATCTTCAAGGAGTTAATTTGATGAATAATGGCAGAAAAATTCAAATTTTACACATTTTTTTGGAAAAAAAATTATGTCAATCGTTACTGGATGAGCAATAATATATGTTATGACATAATTTCAGTTGTAAGTGTTTTAGTTGTAAAAATGTTTGTCGTGAAATTATTTCAGATACTGTTTAAGTTTCCACGTTAAAAGGGATTTTTAACATTATTTGCGACTATTAACAGCTTGAAACTGTTTTTCACGCTGCTACGGTGACTGAATTTTTAATTAACTTAATCCAATTCAAATATTACTTTAGTTATACAAACTACCAATGAATTGAACTCTCTTTTCGTACCAAAAAAAACTATTAAGCCAAAGTTAGCAATATATAACACACCTAGTTGGCAGTACTGTTTGTCGTACGGGAAATACTTGACTCTGATTGGACAAGAGATGTAGCGAATAGAGGGAGAGTTCCACTTGACAGCTCCGTTGAAGGTCACAGAAAGTGGAATCATCGTCTGCAGAGGTCGAGTGAACTCCGCAACACTGAAAACCAAGTTATCCTTTTCTAAAATCCGAGGTCGAAACAAAAAGTTTTTTTTGTCGTCAGGATTTTATTTGGTTCGCGAACTAATTGATGGAAACAAAACTTTACCGAAACTTGATCTGTAAAAGAATGTTAGAAATAATTGGAACTTGACCAACTAAACACAGAAATCCTAAGATTAGAAATTTTGCCGAAGAAAATTAAACCAATGTTCATCACTTAAATCTAGAAATCGTTATATTATCATAGTGAAAACAATTGCTCAAATAAATTTGCACTGAAAACGACGAAAAACATCAGCACCAAATGACGTGATTCTTTTCGTTCCCAGAATTTTAATAATTGACATTTTTAGTAACCAACACAGGTCATCCATTTTGCTCATTTATTTACCAGGGAAAATTAAATTTAAAGAACTAGAAAGAAAAAAATATGCTTAAATTTTGTTTTTTGCATAGTTTTTGGAGATAAATGTAATTTGGATGGCAAGTGTGAGCGTTATCAATTAACCACCAGAATCGAGTTCAAATGGTGAACTTGTACGAACTCGCAAGTTTCTTACCAGTTCTTACAATTTAGCCATTCGACCAACAAGGCTCTTAAACATTCATCATTCGACTTTCAAGATTGCTACAACTTAAACATTCGACTTAAAACATATGCTCATATATAATATCTTAAAACTAAAGTTTTTTAGGATAACCATTCTGCTTATAATGTAGGAAAAAATCAATAAAGCGTCGCACGATTTGAATGCACACTTATTCTGCCTATCGATGTAAGAAAAAAGCATTAGATAATGGACCTGCAAGAAAGTGGTATGCAAGAGGAAAAATTACAAAATTTCTTAGAAATCAGACGGGCTCCAAAATTTTCACTAGAGCAAAATTTCTAGCCGTGATTGTAAAAAAGCACTTGAAGATCTAGCAATTATTAACTGAAATGCGAAAGAAAATCATGAGTAGATAAAGTTAAAAATAATGTTTCCACATTTTAGGTGAAAATGCATTATGTTATAAAAACTGAGCTACTAATTGCCGCGCGCTTGTCAATGTAAATAGTAGAATGTTAAATTGAATTAGCCAATCAGAGATGAACTCGACAAAAACGAACTCGCAAAACCAATACAACTTAGCCATTCGCAATGCAAGTACTTAGAAGTTAGCCGTTCGACTTGCAAGTTCTTAAAATTATCGTTCGACCTGCAAGTTCTTTCAAGTAAACAATCTTTTTCATGAAAATCGCAAATTCTTACAAGTTAACAATCAATGCTCAACCCCTGTACCCGTCGGCAAAGCAGATAGTGAAATTTTAGTTACCGATCCATTGTAAGAAATTTAAGTACTGATCTCTCTTCCAATAACTCAAAGCAAACATAAAAAGTAACCACTATGCAGATTGCCGCCATCTTCTTTACTTGATTTACGCATAAATTCTCAAGATAAAGTTTCTGGGATTCAGATCTGTCAAGGGATTCAGATTTTTCAATTTTCAAAAATTATTGAAAAAAAAATGAAGATGTATCTTCTGCGAGGACACTCAAAACTTCTGTATTAATTTTTAATTGAGATGCTCTATCTACACTTGAAAAATCCTGATCTAGTATTTCACAGATCACGAAACATTCACAAAAATTTGCTTTTTGTACTAAAGATACAACCCTTTAAGTTTTTTATGTCATTGTATAACTAAAAACATAGCCTCCATTACTTGTCCTAATTTTTCCTTGAATTCAGCAACTATCATTCACATTTTCTGCCATTGCTTACCATAAGACTAAAATACAGAAAGAGTAAAGTTTGGAATTATATTAATTGCTCTATTTTCTGTTTATACATAAATTTGATATAAATTGGATTCCACAACATTTTCTTATATCATCAATTGGATTCTAAATTGAAGATTGGTGATAGAGATAAAGCATAGCCTAATCGAGTAACCTAGTCTAAGGTTTGAATTTTTAAGAATAATTTTGAAAGCACAAATCCACTAACAATTCATCAAGTACAAATGGATTGCATAAGAGAATTTTCACAATTTTATCACCATCTGCTTTTGAATTTAGCAATCTAAAAATACATTACGCCATAAATTTTTATTTTGTGAATAAATTTTTGAAATCCTAGTCTCATTGGAAATCTTTTGTTGACGGCACTGCAGATTCAGAGAAAGACTACCCTCATTAATCAAAATCTCAATTTCGCTGCATCAGAACTAGTCTGTATTCAACACAACTCTGCATTGAATAAAATTACATAATTGTGATCGTGCAGATATACGAATTTTTTTTTAATCTGGAAAATTCACAGACGTTTTATTTGCAATTTTGTGGAATGAAGAAAGCATTGCAAGAATTTATTTGACAACTTTAATTTCCCAAACCCAGTTTTTAGTTCGTTAAAATGATATTAGCAGTCAATGATCAGCATTTGATTAATTTTGAGAGGCATAGACTTCTTTTGCAACAAGAAAACATAAACTGAAGAGCGTCTGACAAATTGCACTCGAAGAACAGGAGGAGTAATTCAATTCAGATGGGTCTGCAGAGCATAGGTAATTGTTTACTGATGCAACAACTTCCTAGCAAGGAGGGGCTGGAAGTCCTCGACTTCCAGCGTTTTATACTGAATCATTAACCAGTCGCCTATGGGGCCCATGTGATAGTTTTTCTTACAACCGTTTTTCTTAGCAGCTGAGTTATTTTCAGAATAAATGCAACTTAGGTCACGCTAGAATTTTAAAAAGGCCAGCATAAAAAAGACAAACACATTCCAGAGCAGTTAATACACATCAATTGAGGACCAGTGTTTGCTGCTTTTTGCTCATCTTACAATGACAATTGATTTATTTTACCAGTGTAGACCAAACAACAAACGGCGCTTATAGGAAATTAGTTTTGGCTAATATTCGACTTAATTAACCAAACAGATCCAAAATTGGCACATTTTGTGAAGTTTTATTACAAAATATAGCTAAGGTACCAATTGAGAAAAATGAAAATTTATTGCAAATCTCACATTTTTGGCCACTTTAAGCCTTGACTTTGACCGCGCGAAATTTTTGTTAAAATTTATAAAATATAATCTAAAATTGGCTGTGTAAAAATTTAAAACATTTTTTAAAGATTTTTAAAAATCCATTAATGATGCTATTTTGAAAAAAAAAGACAGACATCACTGAAACATATCGTTGGATGTCTAATTCTTTGTAATACATTATTTTCCATATGTATCGTCTTCGTTGAAGGTTTTCCAAAATTTTGCAAATGTTTATAAATAATAAATTATGCAGATCAATTTTAAAAAATATTTGAAAATTTTGCATTATTTGAAAAATATTTACAAATTATCCATTACTTTTCGAATAGGGCGCTCTTCGTACGCATACCTGTATTTATAATATCGAATTTTTCTTTTCATTCTTTCCAGTAACAAAAAGACAAGCAGCTATCAGAAAAGAAGGCGCTTTAAACCCATTTTTCACAATCACAATTCATTTACATTAATTATTAATTTCTGATCGATTATTGTCAAAGGCACTTCAAAAAGGTTGTCTACTTCAAACCCTCTATTGAAAAAATCTTTGAACACTCCATCTCCCGCTATATACACAAATCCAAAAAAAACAAATACACACACATACTCATATATATTCCCTCGAAATACATCACAACCCCGACCCCCCCCCCCCATTTCCCACAAACACTCCATCTCAACCCCGAACCCCCCCCCCCCCAATATTCCCTAAAAACACGCAATCTTAAATCTACTCCTCTAACATCAATACATCCAACACCCCCCTCCCCTCGCTACCATTCCTCGCCCCTAAACCATGGAAGCGAATTGCTCCATACTTGTCGTAAACAAACACACACTTTATCATCAACTAACAATAAGCGGTGTAGGAATAGTCCATTTGTTTTTACATATATTTCCGATAACCTAAAGGGGTGTTACCAAATTTCAGCTAATCTCAAGTCAATCTACATGTACATGGCGCGACTATATGAATTATTTATGTGTCGCAATTTAATTAAGTGATAAATATTCCCTCGGGAGTCTGTATCTAATTTTCCTTCTCAAGTTCCGATTATATTCGGGAAGACTAAATTTTATGAAAACTGCTTCAATCGGTGTTTTTATTATTTGGGACCATAATAAAGGTCACGTTATCAGGTGATAATTTTTACTCTGTGCGAAAAATATGAAATCTCAATGTCAAAGTTGAGAGAAAGTGCATCGGCCGTAGTACAAATCTCAAAATCTATTTGAACCAAAATTGTAACAAATTTAGGGTAAAATCTGCAACAAAATACGACTAACCCCGTAAGGTTGGGTTTGGCGTTCGGTGGGGGGGGGGGGGGTATTTTAATACTTAGCTGATGTTCGCAGTTAATGGATGACAAGAATGTAGCTTATAGTTCCTTCATGAAATGACCTCAAATACTCCAGGAAAAATATTACGATGGCCTAATAAAATTAGGATGAAATTATTTTTAGGTAAAAAATCACTGTTTGAGATAACAAAGTTTTTTTAATCACTGAAATTGGCAAAGGACCCTGTTAGACATCCTAGAATGAATTGACCTCTGATCAGATTATGTTCAGACTTTATTTGCGTTGTTTTGGTTGTCCAAACGTTTCCATTTTACTGGTTTCCCGCTGAGTATCCAAAGATCAGAAGCTGTTTTTGGTCTGGAAGTTTGGTTAGAGGTTATTTAGGCCTGGGACTTCAACGTTCATTCGAAAAATTTGCGAACCTGCAAGTTATTTGAGACGATAATAACTTGTTTTCGGCTAAATGGTTTTTTATGCTGAGTGAACTCATACCTGTTAGATATCACAATGTCGGGTACCCACACATCTGTCTCTTTCATCCGAATTTCAGTGATGTTGCAGAAAGCCGAAGGGTCCCAGCGCAGATTCGGATCAATCCAGGTCTGAAAAATCATTTGATTTGAAAACTATTTTTTCCCCATTTTATAAGCAGACCCAGGATGAGGTGCCAGACCAAATGTCCAGATGGAAAGTAACTATTTCCAGACTATCGTGCGTTCATTTTTTTCCAGACCGTCTGGGACCTCAGCCTGGGCCAGCCCCAAACCAGTTTTGTGAACTGCGGAAAAGGATTTATTTCCGGTAATCGAGCGCAAGGTGAAATGAGCTAACCGATCTTTCCCAGAGAAGGAGAGAGATAACTTCGTGCTTCTCGTCCTGAAATTAAAAAGCAAATTAGTAGTAATAAAGTTTTGACTCATCGCCAAAGCTATCAAATTATTAATCAAATATCTTTACAAAACAACCAACCAAGCTGCTTTAGCAAAACTTGCTAAGATTTTGGGGCCCTTTTGTAAGTACACACCTGCGCTATGCATTAACTATATAACGACACTTTATAACCAAGTAAGGTAGACTTTCCATTAAAAAGCTATTGAAATAGATATTTTAGTTGGACAATTGAATCTTGGGTGATCAAGCAAATAATCAGTCAAAGTCATTGGGCAGCATATCACTCCTTTGGACATTTCCCGTTCTTCATCAATTAGGATCTATCGTATTTTGCAGAGTTTTGCAACATAAATCTAATTGGTTTATACATGTCTTTCCGCTCACATAACCACACAATCGGTTATGGTAACCTCTCATTTAGTGACAAAAGAAACCCTTACTCCCCTCTGGTTGGGTGAGATGGATGAATTTAATGAGAAAACTCTGCACTAATCAGTTACGAGCATCTGATGTCATTAGTTAGGCGAATCGGGTAGTTATCATAATTGCGTTCCCACGACTTAATTGGATTGAAATGGATTGAGTCAATCGGTTGATTGCAACGCTAGAACCTTCCGAGAAAACATTGCTTCCGTCCCACAAGCTAATCTCTCTATTGTCCTTAGCCAGGTTTCGGACCAACCACCAAAAACTTCAAATGATAGCGGCAAAAAATTCACTCCGGCTTCTCGGCAGTCAGCGTCATGGGCAGCTAGTTTGCGGTCGTCAGCTTGTGTTAGCGCATAACCGGGTGTATCCGCCGCATTTGCAATGATTGTTGTTGCTATGTTAAAAAACTATATTGCAAACCTTGCGGCAATATTTTGTATTTGCTGAGCTCAAATTTCAACTGATAAAATATTCCTGACAAAGTCACCTTTTGAAATTATATCTATGTGGATGCCATAAATTTGATAACAGCTGACTTTATCTTAGAAAAAATTGGGAAAAATATGAACAGTACCGCATACAAAGCAATTTTTCTCAACTTTTCGAAAATTAGAAGTGTCCCAAAAAATGCTTCATTGTGAGGATCTTGGAAGATAGCAATCTTTTTTAAGATAACCAGTATTGCGATATAACAGTTGAATTTTAACTAGAACATCCCCCAGACGAGACCGGATGCTTATCTAGCAAGATCTTCCAAGAATCTTGCGAAAAAGGGTTATCTTGCAAGATCTTGCAAGTCGAATGGTTATCTTGCAAGATTTTTGCAAGACAATGGCTATCTTGCAAGAGCTTGCAAGTATCTTGCAAGATCTTGCAAGATAACCATTCGATTTCGACTGGGGTCATTATTTGAAAAATGTAAGCTTAGAAAAGAGTCCGAAATGGTTGCATTAGGTTGCCAATAGTTCTTTTTAACGAATTCGCTCCAAATTTTTCTGTTAATTATGATTAATACTTTAAGATTACAGTTGTTAGCGGTGCAAGGGTTGAGTGGTCTATCAGTGACAGTAGGTCAAAATAGACAGGCTTGATTCAAAATTGAAAATATCCATCAAATTTATCACCGATGTCTGTATGAGAGCAAGCGCTACAACTGTAACAAGATGGCGTCTCTGTATCACTGTTGTCTGCGTTTATACGGTTCTCGACATCTACAGTATCTACTAATCACATTTTGAACAACGTGTCAAAAAATCGAAATGATGCAAATTCAGTTAGTGATTATTTACCGAATTGTCGCTAGCAATACCAACTCTGGAATGAGAAAACAAATAGAGCAGATTTGTACTTACAAATATCACGTAATTACAAAAGAACAACTAAATTTCTGAACTCGGTCCTAAATAATTACGAATTAATTTTGGGCAATATACTTTTCGGCTAATTGAAAATCTTTCTCGAATATTTATTGCTCAAGTTTCCTGATAACGATAGCGTTCTCCGTCATTACAAGTGACCAAACTCAAATTTACTACGTCACTGGTATCCCTTGCTTTCTGGTTGTTTTATCAACGCAAAAAAAAACGTTGACGAAAAGTAAAATAGGTGACAATGTATTCCTTCACAAAAGAGAAAAACACCACAAAAAAATAAATAATACCTAATTTGCCATCAAAAATTAAAACTTGAGTCTTATATATGTCTATTTGATTCATGATTTGCATATTGATATTTTTCGAAGTCATTTAGTAGTTTTAATATACACAGAACAGAGCAATAGAAAAGAATATAAAACTGAACTTTTGTAAGTAGAAATGTCCTGATCTTGTTTTCAAAGTTCATTCTTGCTAACTCAGAATATCCCAATTTTTACCACTGATGGGACAATTTTCCAAGTGTGCAAAATTTAATATCAAACTATTCTGGTCACCTCGATAAAGATGATTTTGTCCTTATTATATGCATGAAAAACTACTGGTCCCTCGTTTAAACCTAAATGTGCGAAAATTATTACGCATCTGCCTAAACTATCATTATGATACATGCCAATTTAAATTTAAGCAGACAATTTAAACCCAGAAGCATATAAGGGAATCTGTTCGGACTAGAGACAAGAATTTTTTTCCATCAAAAATTTATTGGGAAAAATTATTTTTCGCAACGTAACTTGCCTTTCAATGCCGGAATATTTGCTTTGAACATCTGGACATCTGAGATTCGGGGAAACATTTTGCCAAATCTTGTGCAAAAAAAGAAGCAGAACAGAACACTATTAAAACGAATTTTTTAAGTCTTGAAATAACTTGTTATCTTTACTTTTCGTATTTTTAATACTTCGTTTTTAACATACGTTTTTGCCAACATAACTTCCAATTTCTCAATTGTTTTTTTAAAGATACGTTTCACTTAAAGGCTAGTTTCATTAAGTTTTACTTCCAGGCTAGTTTTTTTAAATTTTACTTTCAGGTTAAGTCTTAAGTCTAGTCCATCTCTAAGACTGAGTGCTGATGCCTGACATTATTCAACTAAGACCTTAAGGACCTTTTAAATAACTAGCAAGCGGGTTGGTTATGCTCCTGTTTTAGCTTGGTCGATTACATTTTTGCTCAAAACGGAGAGGAAATTAATTTATTGATTTCGTTTCCCAGTGAAACTAATTTTCATTGCCATGATAAAAAATATGATAAAACATGGTAAATCTTGCCAAGATTTTGCCATGTTACATTGCAAGAAAACATCAAGATATGTACGAACTTGTATGATCTTTGCATGGCTACAAGAAACAAGATCTTGGCAAGATTTTTATGAAGGACTAACCATGACATGGCAAGACATACCAAGTTGTAAAAATTCAAAAGCAACTTACAAGATGTAGCACGAATTCTTATGATTCAGCAAAATTTATCAAAATTTATCAAAAATTATCAAGAATTGTTGGAAAATTCAGCTCCTGTTAGTTTATCAACCAACGATTGAGACAACTTTTTCGAGTATAGTTAAATTTTTAACTTGGTTCCAACTCGGTATGTACTTAGTACACGTCTTATTCAGGACTGTTTTTCTTAGTGCTTCGAATCATTTTCTACAAAACGAATGTCCTAAACAATTGTTGATTCACTTTGCCCCAATTTTCAGACCTAAATATGATTTGCAAAATGTTTCTACTCACCATACCTTTCTAAACTAATTTCACTAGCTCTCTACTAAATTTCTAATAGTTTTTTGTGGTTCTTAGTTCTTTGAATCAGCTTCCACACAAAAAATGCACAGAAATTTTTCAACAGTAAATTTGATTTGAAAACTTTTTTGCTGGTCATAATTTTTTAAACCAATTTTGCTAATTTTCAATTAGTTTTCACTAGTATTTTCCTGTTCATAACTTGACTCGCTTTCTACAAAATGAGAGTCTAGAACTAGTGCTGATCCAATTCGCCATAATTTTGAACCGTAAATTTGATTCGAAAAATGTTTTTGTTTTCATAGCACAGTTCCTTCTAAAACTGTTTCTCTGTGTGCCAAGATTTATCAAGATCTTATCAAGGTGATCCAAGAAATTTTTGCCTATCAAGTTCTTGGCAAGAGGTTTGAAGTTTTGCAAGAGTTAAAAAGTTCTTGCATGACAGGGCAAGGTGTATCAAGTTTTGTTTCAGTGGGTTTTGTTTCAGCTCAAATGCATTTGAAAACAACTTCCGACTTCAGTCTAAACATTTTAAACCCGTGTAGTCTTATAGTAGAATATATTGGTTTCGCTATGATTAAGTTACAAAACTTACGACTTGAAAGAGCTGTCGCAATGCAATGTCATACTGGATTACAACTGGCTCGTGTGGTCGCAACGCTGGCTGGTTCATTGTACTGTACTTCTCTTTAATCTGTCTTCCAAGCTCCAGTCTTTTAAAGTCTACGTCACAAGCAGACGAATACTTCAAGACATCATCAGTACTAACCAAGTTAGTTATAATCATTACTAAAATAACTAATTGTAAATAAAATTTCGCCATCGCTTTGAGTAATAGAAGCTACAAATGCTCAAAAAAGGAAATATTGATAACAAAAGAAGTTTAAAAAGCGGCAACGAGTTTTAAAAAAATCACTTTAAAAAAGTGAACCAAAACTGAGAAGTTTTGCCATTTATTCTAATACTATCAAAATGAATGAAAAAAAATACGAAAGCACTTGAAAGAAAACATTTGGTTTAAAATATCTTTTCAATTGCCGCTTTTCAAATGAACATTTTATCTCCAGTTGCAAATGTTCGGCTAGACGACAGGCTCCTAAAAGACAAAACTTTAAAGCCTTGTAAAAAAAATCAAGGAAAAAAAACTATTTTTCTGCTTTTGGATAAATATTGTTTTCTATATAACTATGTTTGCTGACAGGTGGATTGTTATTATTGATAATGGATAAGTTAATAATTAAACCTCTTCTATCAATTTATACCCACAATTTTTCAGGTAAAATAATACAAAAAGTGGCCGCGTCGTTTATTATTCTACGCAGGGAAAGACCAATTTAAAAATTTTCCAATTTCCCTTTTCTTAAATAATTGATGACCGCTTTATAGGTAGGTAAATTGGAAATAGATTTCGTGGGCTGTCATTTTTTGCTATTCCTGCTAGAGTAAAAAGAGTGCCATTAGGTCCAGTTTGGGGGGGGGGGGACTAATACCAATTTGGAGGTGGCAAGCTGGGGGGGGGGGGGGGTTCCCCAATAGCATGTAGTTGGAAACTGCCATTTATTGTTAGGTATTCGAAATAGGCGTTTATATTCATCCTCCTACTTGAAAAAGTTCGCACGGAGTACCGCAATTCAAATTGAAAATAAATAGAAGGATAACTCTCCGAGGAATAAATTGATGCGCGCTTTTGAGATAAATAAATATTCCTTTCGGTCGCTTTTACCTGTAAATTTACGGCAAAAAAACAAGCAAATATAATAGAAAATGAGGTAATGTATCAAAATAGACCAAAAATTTCAATAAAAGTGAAAATTTCGGCAAAATAGTTCCATAAAACAGACAAAATTTACGCCGTTAGCTGTGCTATGTAAGTTAGAATATAGCCGGCGGTTATATAAAAGCGGTTTAATGCTTGCTAGACTAGAAACAGGATATTGTAATAAACAAGGAATGAAAGCGTGGCAAAAAGTGGGAACAAATTTTCCAATCTTTTGGGCTAAATTGGGTAATTGTAAAAATGTAGTATATATTGGGTTATTTTATGCATGCCTTCGAACAATATATTTTTCCTTTGAACAAAATGATAGTACGCCATTTGGCCGTAACTGAAAAAAAATCAGCAAATTAGACTTAACTTTTTATTGGTTATTCAAGTGTGAACGGAAAATTACTCGTGCAAAATTGCAAATATCCGTTAGATATATAAGGTTATTCATCCCAAAAACCTTGGTAATATTTAGCAGTGAATCATTCAAAAAAATGAGATTAAATGTCGAAACCTCAATTTATCACGCATATGTTTATAAACCTGAAGTTGTTGTTGCTAAAGGCCCGTTTTCAGTTCAGTAAAAAGTAAAAGCAATTGTAAAAGTATTTTTTCAAAACATGCAAGTTGTCCGATTTGAGTTGGCGAAAACAGCAAGATCATCTATCATCATCATCAAACAGAAAGCCGTACAAAATCTTAAGCAATGTTCACAAAGAACTGTGCAAGAAGCATTAGATCACTATTTACCTAAGACAACAAGAAAACATGTGCAAAAGATCTGGATTGACAACGAAGTCAAAAACGCTGCCGCAAAGAAACAAAGGTTGTGGAAGAATGCACTCAAAGCTCAATCAATATCGGCCAACAACGAATACAAACAACAGTGCAGGAAGGTAAAAACTTTGATAAAAAACAAAATGAAGACTTTTTATCAAATTCAAATTGAAAAAGGTGCAGCAAACACAAACCGAAACTTTTTTAAAGTTTATGGTGACATAACAGGCAAAAAAATTGAAAATCGTGGAAAAATACCATCTCAAGATGAAGTCAACCATTTAAATGATTTTTTTTACATCAATCGGAAGGAAAATGAACGCACATTTACCAACGAAATTGTTTCTAAAAACAACCGATAAAGCAGAACAATCTATGTTTCTTGCCGATATTACAGACAAGGAAGTTTTTGATATCATTAATAATGCTCCGAATAAGTACAGTGAGGACTGTTATGACCTCAATTACTACTGCATCAAGAAATTTTCTAATGTCCTGAGTCCTTTTCTCTCAAAATGGTTCAATGAATGTTTCAATCTTGGCGTGTTCCCTGATTGTCTTAAAATTGCAAAAGTTTTCCCACTTCACAAATCTAGAGATAAGAGTATACCATCAAATTTTAGGCCTATTTCCTTATTACCAACGATAGCAAAGATCTTCGAGAAATTGCTTCAGGGAAGAATTATCTCTTTTTTAGTGAAATTTAATCTGCTCTCAAGCTCCCAGTTTGGTTTCAGGGCCAAAAGAAGTACAGTTGACGCTGTTTTGTTTCTGATTAAACTTTTGCGACAAAAATTATCTGAGAAATCCGTTATGTCTGTTTGCACATTCCTGGATCTCAAAAAAGGATTTGATACGGTAGACCATACAATACTATTAGACAAATGTTGTAATATTGGTTTGAGAGGTCATGTTTTCAATATACTTAAATCATACCTAACTAACCGCTCTCAGTTTGTTCAAATTGCAGAAGTTGTTTCAAGTACTGCTTTTGTTGATATTGGAGTTCCCCAGGGATCGGTTCTCTGTCCTCTGCTTTTCATAATATACGTGAATGATTTGAGCAATACGCAAGATGTTGACAATTTAACTAATCTTGAATCTAATATCATACTTTTTGCAGATGACACAGTTATTGAAACTTCAGCCACCGCCGAAGAGGTTGTGATGAATTACAAAACTCAATTACAAAATGTAATCAGTGGTTAACTAATAATAAATTGACAATCAATACTGAAAAAACAAAATCAATGTTTTTTGGGAAAATTAAAACTTACTCCAAAAAAGAACAGATTAACATCGATAAAGAGAGAATTGAAAACGTTGACTCAATACGTTATCTTGGAATAACAATAGATAATAAATTGTCTTTCAAAAATCATATTGATGTGGTTAACCAAAAATTAATAAAGTTCATTGGACTGTTCTATACACTGAGAAAATTTCTTAGTAAAAGTCAAATGATTCAGGTTTTTAAAAGTTATGTTCAGCCGGTAGTGCAATATGGTATACTGATTTATGGAAATTCTGTTTTGTCAGATATTTCATTGATAGACTCAAAATTAAAAAAACTCATAAGTATAATTTTCAATAAAAGAAAGTTCAACTCAGTGAGTGATCTAAGGAGAAAATTTAACCTGTTTTTAGCAAAAGAACTACACTTGTACGAAGTACTTAAACTGTTAATAAAAATGCTAAGAGACGAATGTGTTGTTAGTCACGCCAAATCTTACTTGAAAGATAACGATTTCAACAGAGTAAAAAAAAGAAGAAAAACAACAATGTGTCTTGATTGCGGTGATCGAAAAAATGTGACAAACCGATTGAGGTTTAAGGTCCGAAAAATGTTGAATTTGTTGGTTTTTCTGGAACCTTCCTTTGTAAATACGGTTTTAAAAATGACAAACAAAAAATAAAACATTTTTGCCATATGTTTTTAAGAAATTACATAATTGACAACCAAGACTTCTCAAGTTATTTTCTTTGAGTACGTCTAATTGTAGCCCCCTGCACTCAATTATCGGTTTATTTATATTTTTTTAAATTTTTTTTTTGTTTTAACCAACCATGATTTAGTTCAATTACTATAGTAATTTTTTTTCGGTTCTTAATCAACAGTTCTTTGATATTCCTATATTGTGAGGCACCTGAAAACGGATCAACTGATGATCTAATGGTGTGCTCTTTTTCTGTTGAACTTCATTGTACATATATTTTGTGCACAGTAAAATAAACTGCTTTTGTGTTGCTCGATAACAGAAAATGAACAATTTATTATTATTATTATTATTAAGCAATGAAGTTCGAGAAAACTTAAACACGTAAAGCTCGAAAATTTGACTTTGGGAGTCCCCAATTTCGGAAGGACAAATAAGATCATCTTGGTACGGGCACTGAAGATTCGAAGCCATTCATGGACCCATCGAACATAATTTTATCATCCATATATGCCGGATATTGGATCTTATATTGTGCAAAAGTGCATATTTTTAGTACTTTGTCAATTTTTACATCGAGTTATTATGTTTTTTTATTTTTTTTTAATTGAAACATGTAAATTACTCGGAATATAACTCTAAGGTTAGATATCTACATGCTTTGAAATGTTAATTAAATTTATCAGCATTGTTATTGATATAAAAATCTTCAAATTGTGGCTGTTCGCTCTCCTAGCTAAGAATAGGATTTGAAGGCTCCTATTTGTCTATTAACGGGTACTTTTTGTGTTGAGCGAGCAAAATCTCGGTTAAAATATTTTTAAAGAAAGTTTTACTGTTAAACGTTCTTATTGAAGAGGGCAAATTGTTCAATTTTTGAACGCTTTTCAAGATTAAAGATTTGTTACTCCACTTGGTTTTCGTTTTCTTTTTTATAGTATTTTGATTTTTTCTCTTGTTCTGTCAGGCGTTATGGCGACTAGTAAACTTTTTAAAATTTTCGGATGTTTTCCAGTGTCTTATATCTGTTTGCAGCTTCATTATGCTAAATTTTGAGATAAAAAATTCGGCTGGCAGAATGCGATCCTTAATAAGAAGTGGTTAAATTTTTGTCGAAAAGAACAAACTTTTATTCCCCCGTTAATTTGCTTGTTTATGCGGTTTATGTTTTTTGCTGTAAGAATTTAAAGGAATAATCCACTGAAAGAAAGATGAGAGAGTACAACTGACTTGAAGACGTCAATTCGTACTTTCAAAGGAATTTGATTTCTTACAAGATAAAAAGAACGAATTGCATTAGACATTTTGCTTAAATCTGAGTTCAGGTGATTTTCAAAGGTTAAGTTTGAATCAATTTGTACTCCAAGATAACGACATGCACGAGCTGGTTTGATAATCTTCCATGTTTTCTATTATTTTTTCAATAAAGTAGAGCACAGCATCAGTAGACGACTTTCTGGATTGGAAAACGAATTATTTTTTGTTCAAGAGCGCAAAATTTTCAAGATATTCTACAAACTGATTAAGTGAAAGTCTTTCAAAAAATTTTGCAACTGTTGGTGTTCAGAAGTTGGACGAGAATTAGTTAAAATAGAAACATCTCCTTTTTTGAAAATTGGTGTGATGTGCGCATCCTTAAGAATTGTTGGAAAATTTTCTCTTGAACATAATCGTTATGTATAATCTGAAGATGTGTCCCAATAGCAGATTATCCGGATTTGAATATCCAAGCATTGATGTATCCCGGCCCTGGTGTTTTGCTGTTGTCTAGATTTTTAAAAAAAATTATAGATTTCCCTCAAAGTAAAAAAGTCTGAAGTTTAACTCTTGATATTTCCGCTATTTTTGACGTTCAGTGGAACAATCTGCCCTCTGTAGCTGCCCACTTTGCTGTAAACTCTGCAAAAAACGTTACATATTGATTTTTTGTCTTTCGTTTTTTAACATTTTCATCAATTTTAGTGATGTTTGGACTGTTGTTTTTCTTTCAAGTTTTTTTCTTAATAAATATCCATTTCTCTTTCGAGGTTTCAATTTTTTTAAAAAAATCCTCTGAAATTTTATTTTGTGCTTAACTTTCGATTTACAAGGTTGCGATACTTTTTAAATGACACAAATGATTCAGCACTTTGTGTCACATTGTAGTCATTGAAGTAATGATGTTTCTCAGCAACTAACTGTTGAATTTTTTTTTGTCACCCAAAGTTTATCTGAAGTAGTCTTTTTTATATTGGAAACTAATTTCTTCTCTGTCGGTGAGTGTTTCTCGAGTTTTTTCAAAAAATTTCTGTTAAACCGTGCAAACATTTCATCGCAGATTCTTTGTTGATAAACTGTCCTCCAATCGGCAAGAGCCAAATCTCTATTAAATTTTTCATCGACAAAATTTTTTTTATCTCGTTTAATAGAATAATTTTGTTTTTCCTCTAACAAAAAAGGTTTGCTCTAAAAAATTACATTATGATCAATATCGAAAAGAGGTAAGCCAATTTTCCAACGAGTGATTTGCTCATTAGTCGAAAAACAGAGATCTAAAAAAGTTCTTTTATTGTTGCTTATGCGTGTAGGAATATCATTGTTAGATAACTGTAATCCCATCCCAGCCGCAAAATTCTGAAGGTTTTTCTGCCCATTTAAGCTCAACATATCAATGTTATAGTAACCAATTAAGAGAATATTATCTGTAGTTGAGAACGCATTAGAAATCTCTGAACTTAATTCGTCTAAAAGAAGTCACCCAGGCTTTGATGTGGACAATAGGAGATGTTAATGAGATATTTTTCAGTTAAAGATTAGTTATAATATGTTAATGAACAATTAATTCAAAAGTTAGGATATCAAGATGTCATAATTGCGTCAACTGAGCGAACAACGCAGCAGAATTTTCAAAAATTACTTTATGAATGGTACCTTAAAGATATGCAGAGAAACTCTGAGGTTGCACCCCACGTGTTTTTTCATTGAAACTCAAGCGTAAATGTGGAATTATTTGTTGAAGAAATTGTCAAACCTAAACTTTGAAGTTCTTCAAAATAATGCATTCAAGATTTTTTAAAAAGTGAAGTCTGTGGCAAAAATGTTTCTAGAAACAAATGATAATCATAGTAATCAGAGCGGAATTTATATAAATCGTTCACTTTAGAGCAAAGGTTTCAAATGATCTAGAAACTTTTCCGTTTTTTTCGACCTGCAAAGATTTTTGAGTATACATTATATATAGTGGTCCAGGCATTAGTTCTCGGTGGATACGTTAAGCCTAAGAACTGCAAAAAATTGCAGTGAATTGTTGAAAAATTGAGTTGTTTTCGATTCTTACTGCTGGACTTTTTCCATTACGATGCAGAGGTATACCCAAATTGTCACGGGCAGATATGTCCGATGCGTGTATCTCGTGTTCGTTATTACTATGTTAATACATTGAAAGTCGAAAAAAAATGCGGAAAATAGCTACTTTAGCAGAAACCGGCAAAATGGAAGGGAATATCGTATCCCGTGTTCGCGTAAGTGACCTAATTTTAGCCGCGAAAAACAAGTACAAACTTAATAACCTATTTTTCGCGCGAGTTGTATCACGCATCCGCTCCATTTATGTATCGATTTTTCGCACGCAATGTAGCTCGATTTTGCATATAATCTGCAATTAAGCCTATCTTAATTACTGCTTATTTGATTAAACCTAACTTATTACTACTAGTAGTACTTTATTACTACTTTATTACTACTTATTGTACTTTATTACTACTTTTTTCTACTTATTAGTACTATTTATTACTCCTTATTAAAATTGGCCAATCCCACATTGATATACAGAGTCTTTGATGTGCGAGGGATTTTTCGAAAAAAAAACAGTTTTGTGGTTGCATGTATTTAAAGCGCTTTAAATTTTTGAAGGCTTCAATTAAATCTTTAATAAAGTGCTTATTGCATGCTCCAAATGCGCGCGAATAATAGATGCCTAAATTGAGCGGAAACGTGCTACAACATTTGTTACCTAATTTTCGCACCGAATGTTCTTTTATTTCGCAAAACTGGCGGAACCCCTTTCGCGAAAAGTAACATACAAAGGATATCACCTAATTTTGTTCATTGTATGTAACTAATTTTCGAGCCAATTTTGCTAAGGCGGAAATTTTGGGGTATACATCTGCATCGTAATGTCTGTTCAAAATAAATTGAATTAAAATCTCAAAGTACTACATTGATTTTAATAAAAACTTGAGTTCAAAGCGGCGGAATGCTTGCGATAAACTGATTTTTTGAATGTTTTTGTCTTTCACATGTCTAAATGCACACCAAAAAAACGTAGCAACTATTTTTGCTTCATGATATATAACGGATTATAAAAAAATGTATCTGCAGTGTTTTGGTGAGGATGATTATAATTGAGTTTTTCAGCTAACTATTTTTTCTCTATTTTGTAAGTTTCATCTTACAGAAATTTTATCAAATATTTTCCTATCAACCTCACAAACTCACTGTGAAAGCATTGCAAATAAGAAACTAGTCGATACAATTTAAGAAGATGAGATTTATCGCAAGTAAACTGCAGTTTGAAGTTTGGTATGGTCAGTTTTTAACACATTGGTAAGGTACACATTAATATGTGGAAACGAAATAAATCAGTGCAAATATTGCAATTTCTAATAAAAATTACAGTTAAAAATTGCAACGTCGGTTGGTTAGAAAAAAATTAAATCACTCCAAACCAGCCATTTTTAAATAGTTTTGTTGGAAGTTCAAACCACATCATAATCTGCTCTCGTTACCTTGCTTAAAACTATAAATACAGCTTTGTTTTGCGCAAATGCTGTGAAAGGCTCCGGGTACCGCAATAGTTTTTGAATAAAATAATTTTGAAATACTGCGGTACACTTTGATTTTCTGCGTTTACAGAAACTCCTTAAAACAATTTGTATTAAGAACTAGATTATTCGCTTAACTTTAGGTAAAATTTTCGACAAAATTATTTAATGACTTGACGTTGTATATGGTGGTTACCTTATTGACTGCTTTCTCAAACCATATAGGAATAATACCATTGAAAAATAGAAACTTTCAATGAAATTCACAGGCTCAACTCCCCGATTTAAGCGACTTCGATGTTTTGGTTTTCTTCATTTTCTTTACCTCATTTGGCACAAATAACTTTTTTCATACTTCACTTCTTTCTCATTTCTGTTTTAAGTAACGGTTTCACCTCTACGTGCACTTTCTTTCCTTGCAAAAAAGAAGACCGAAAGTTAGACTATTGGAAAAAAAACATTATGTCCAAATACAGTTTGCCCTATATAACTTAGAATTGCAGAAATCCAGAAGTTTATGTTGTTTTTTCGTGTCTGTCTAAACTTTTTTCCAATGAAACATTGCTTGCTGTAATTATTTGGCTTTTCCTTTAGTTTTCAACAGATGATCGTTTTCCGATGAAGCTTTTTGTGTATTAAAAATTATTGGAGTGAAACCTCAAGGTACCGTTTTGATTAAAAAAACTGACCTCATTGCAGTAAGTGGAATGCAGTAAATTCCTCTTATCGTCTCAACTTAATTCTGCTTTAATTAGGATGCGGATGCACGTTTTCGATGAACTTATTCATATATTACAAAAAGTGGCTCTAAGCAGTTTTGTTTTTATCTTTTTGCCTCTCCTAAAATTTCCTGAAAAAGAGTCTTTATTCCCCAATATTTCTGTCGGTTCAAAATTATTTCGATGGCATTTGAAAAAATGTAAAAACCGAGTTCTATAGTACTAAGGATGTTATCAATTATTCTTGACTTCAGAAAGATCAGGTTCCTAATTGGATAAATTGTCCGAACTGCATTTCAGACTTCCGTTCAACTGAGCATCAAAAACCAATGTTCTCATCAAATTGTATACCCAAATAACCGCAGCACTTCTGAGCCCTCATAAAAAATCCTTTGTATCCAAAGTAACAACTTCATGGTTGCTTTACAGAAAGCAAATGTAATATGATTTATCTTAGTTCAAAATGAACTAGAAAATCTTGTTTTTTTATTTGCGTGCGAATTTGCTTATTTTTTCAATTAAAATCATTTTTTTTCATACTGGCAGCAAAGAGCACATGCAACATCATCAAACTTCCAACTGTATCAACGTTTCTGTTGAATCGATGCTTCTGGAAAAATCATTTGTATGTTGATATACAATTTAAAAACCTATAAAAATTTGTTGAGGTACACCATTTTTAAAAGCTGTGGTTTCAGAAAACGTACCACTGTGATTTACTATATGACCTTAAGACCCATCTAATTCTTATAAATTTCAACAGAAATGAAATGAAATGTTTTTGTATAAAATCTAAAGAATTGCTGTAACGTCCTTATTTTGTTCTAAATTTCCTGTATTGTTTTACCTAATTGTCACATGGCACCAGTTGCTGATTCCGTTGTCTCGGAAACTTCTCCTGATTTTTGTTACTAATCTGTTTTTTTCCCAAATTTTCAGAAACTGCGCTGAAGAAAAGTCCATCAAACACTTTTGTGAGCGTTGGGTTCACAGAAATAATTTGGTAGTTTTTATTATCAATTTTCCGTCCATTTTTTGAAGCATGTGCAACGTGCGATAAATTTACTTCAATGAAAAATTGGAAAGTCTTTGAGTACAAGTTGATTGGGCACCGATTTCATGTTTGCATGGTTAAACAAAAAATGCTGGTACTTTTATCTGGCGCAGCTGATTTGGCGTTATCAAATGAATCAATAGCTTAGAAGAACTCATTATTGTATATTGGTCTGAATTGGGTTTTGTTTGGTACTTCAATTTTTTTGGTTACTAATACAAAACATCTAATTGTAAGAAGAAATCCAAGTTTGACAAAATAATTTTTGCCCGAATGATTTTAAATTTAGTCAAGGCTAAATATTGTTTAATAGGTTAACTCGTTTTGTACGTCTTATTGTCGCGATTCTGCATCCAATACAAACATGAAGATTTTTTCCAATTATCAAGCTTCTGCGACTTTGAGTCAAGCTGCCTTCAATTTTTTTGATCTACCAAACTCTGGTCCTATCGCTATGTATTAACGCAATTACTTTGACAATGTGATCTAAAAGTTTGAGAAACAATTTAATAGCTCAGTGGCAAATTCGCATTGATACATATGCCAGCTTTCTGGCAATGAAAAATATTCATAAAAGTTTATTTGAGCAAAGGCATCTATATTAGTGAAAAGTTTTGTTTGTAATTTGTCTTTTGTAGTTGAGAAAATTTTCAGAATTTAATGGAGTTGTCGCTACTGTATGCTTTATAATTTTGTTAATAGAAAAAAACAATGGTCAAATAATAAGCGGCCTGCATCAGAACACTTCATGCTTTTGTCTTTCTATTAACTTTTTAGACAGGCAGTGGATGCAAAACTATTTTTTTTCGACCATTTGTTGAGACGGTTCAATTTGTTGTCACTGGCATAATTATGTTTTCTCATTTTTTTGTGCTCCTGATAGCCCAATACTTAGTTGGTTGAACCAACATTCTACCAAAATTAAGTCTTTGCTTTATGATATCTACACCGATTTTTTTTTTCAAATAGTCCTGGATTGCAGTTTTCATCCCGAAGGCAACCTAGTAAACTAACATCAATGTATTCATTATTTGACTTTACTTTAGCTGTAATTTTTCTCAACAAACCATCGGACGCCTCGAGCCATTGAGATTTTTTTTTCGGGCCCCATTTCCTTTTGTTCCCAATGACATTGGGTACTCAAGAAAAGCATGAAATTTGCCGATGATTAAACTACCGCCAAAAACTACCACCTGAGAGTTACTCTTTCCCGAAAACATCTGACAAGAAGTCGCAACCAAATAAGAGCAACTAAATGTCTAGAATATATGTTTCATTACATAAAATGGAGACCTACCTCCTTGATTAAAAATTTTTGCCTACCTTCTGAAACGGACTTTTTTTAAACAAAGAGAGTGACATCACCCCCCCCCCCCCCACCAAAGACAAAAAAAACAGCATTAAGGTGTCTGACAACCAGTTACATAATACCTTCATTTGATGAGAATTTAATCTGTGTGGTTTGCTTTGAGCACAAATACAGTTCCTTTGATCGGTAGTAGAGCAACAGATAATGTATGCAAGACAATTTTGTGCAAAGACAATCAGCAAGAAAAGCCCCCAAGTCGATTTTTTGGCTGGTTGAAGACGTCACCAGAGGACTTTTTTTTTCAAGGGTTTCAAACAACACCCGAGCAAGAAAGCCTGTATTTTTGTGGTTCCAGACGTCCCCAAGAGATGATCGCCCGAGGTTCCAGACGTCACCTCAGAAGTCCCGTCCCCAGTTAGACGTATTAAAAAAAACTTGAATTTTTTGCAAAAAATAACCTCAAAACAAGAAAATTGACCCCAACGAGCAATTGTTGATGGTTTATCGGAAGAAATAGCCGTAGCAAACTATATATAAACAATTAACAAAAAAACATGCAAATTGCAAGAAAAACGATATAGCGTTTTTTGAGTCGGAAAAATTTAAAAACTTTTTTCTAAATTTGTCGCAAAAAATCTACATGAAAGTAAAATTACTAGTTGAATTCAATACTTCATATAAACCTCAAATCAAATTTTTCTTAGTTCAATTCTTCGTGTAACATTTTTGCTCGAAAAACAAAAAGTAACGCAGAAGTGCTTTCTTGAGTGCCAAAAATTAAAAAACGTTTTTCTAACGTTCTATTGACATCTTTTTTATAAATCCGAAAAACCTATTATTGATTGGGGCTCCTCAGTGTATTATAATCCAAGAATCAAAGTTAGCTTATTGAATTTGTTTTTCATTAAAAAGACAACTTAAAATAAGCAAAAATTGCCTCTTTGACTACAAAAATTCAAAAAAAAGGTTTTTCTAACGTTTTCGTGATAATTTTTCAATAAATCCAAAAAACCAATTGATTGTAGCCCCTCATTTTGTTGTAAAGAAGCTTGAAGTCTTGCATTTTGGTAAAGAGGCAACTTGAAATTAGTTAAATTGCTTCTTTGATTAGAAAAAATCAAAAAAAATTTTCTTGACAGTTTGATAAAAAAACTTAGTGGATCCAAGAACACCTATTGGTTGAGACCCCTCAATTTGTTATTAAACAATCTTCAAAGTTAGTTTATCAATTTTGCATTTTAGTAAAGAGGCAGTTGAAAATAAGCAAAATTGCTTCTTTGACTCAAAAAATTCAAAAATCGTTTTCTTGACGTATTGATAAAGAAAATTAGTAGATCCGAGAAAACCTATAGGTTGATTCCCCCGTTTTTTATAAAACAAGCTTATAGTTAGTTTATGGACTCCGCCTCTTAGTAAAGGCGAAGTCAAAATTGCTTCTTGGACTCAGAAAATACATAAAACATTTTCCTGACATTTTGATAAAAACAATTAGTAGATCCAAGAAATACCATTGATTGAGCCCCCTCAGTTTGCCTATAAAACATGCTTTACAGTCAGTTTATTGACTTTGCATTTTAGTAAAGAGGTGACTTGAAATCGACAAAATTGCTTCTTTGACTTAAAAATGTCAAAAACTTTTCTGTACGTTTTGATAAAAAACAATTACTTGAGACAAGAAAACCTATTAATTGAGTCCCCTTAGTTTGTAATGAAACAAGCTTTAAAGTTAACTTACCGATTTTGCATTTTAGTAAAGAAGTAACTTTAAATTGGCAAAATTGTTTCATTGAATCGGAAAATTCAAAAAACGTTTTCCTAACGTTTTCGTTGATACACTTACTAGACTCAAGAAGACTTATTGAACGGGCCCTATCAATTTACATGAAAACAATCGGCTAACTAGTTTTATTACTTCTGCAAAACTGCAAAGAATCAACAGAAAATTAGAAAAACTGCTTCTCTGACTTAAAGAAATCAAAGCATAATTTTTTTCTAACATTTTATTAAAATATCAATTGAGCTTCAAAACGGCCCAAAGAATAAGCCTCCTCAGTTCATTATAGAACAAGCAGTTAAATTATTTTACCATTCTGCAAATAGTAAAGAACAGTAGTAGAAAATTTCTTGAATCGCTACTTCAAAAGAAACCTACAAAGGGATTTGTGTTTTCTTTGATTTTAATTGCATACTTCAAGCCGCGAGCCTAATTAATAGGGTATAATGTATTCATAAGAAAACCAGACAATCATAGATTTTTTTCATTTTGTGCATACTACTAGCCGAGCGCCAATTATTGTGGTAGTATGCACTGAAAACAACTTCAAGAAAAACAAAAAAAGAGGAAAGTTGTGTCCTATCTTTTTTTGCTCAAAAGCAAGAAAATTAAAAGCTCGAAATAATTCCCCACTTAATTTTCTCATGCAAATAATCGCTTTGAGTTGGTATCTTCATTAACTCATAGGTATCTTCATTTTTGTCCGCGGTCTCTAAAGATGCCGAAAGTATTGCCTTTACACCTTTGTGGTCTCACTAGTCAACAGACAGAAGAAGAGATTTTTTTGGTGTCACCATTAAAGATGAACTTCAAAATTTAGTGCCAGCAGTTACTAGAGCGGAAGTAATGAATTCGAAAAAATTGAAAAGAAAACAAGAAGCAAGCAGTTCAACTTGAAAGGAAGAGATTTCAAACGAGCTTCAGCACAGATCCATTTTTCTTGTCTGCCTGTCTGAGATCACGTTGCCTATTTTGACCGCATTATCAAAAATTATTTTTTTTGTCAAATCAAAGGATAGGCAGTAGCAATATCTAAGCATTTTTTCTCCTGGTTCTTAAAGAAAGCGTTTGTCCTTGTAAAAATTTGTAATAAAAACCACTCAAAAGCCATATACTAAATAGAACGTTTTGATTTTCTTAAATTTAGTAGTTATCTGGTCTTTTTTGTTGAAATAACGGAACAAGGGCGAGTAAACGGTTACTTTTCTGTTTTTTAGAGATAAAATTATCTAGATTTAGCAGATAAAAAAACCCTAGGTTTCCTTTTTTGAAAAAAAAAGTTGCGTCGTACAACAAAAAACCCCGGGGCTGATTAGCTTCACATTGCCATAAACATTGTTTTTCAACTTCCAATTTTGCGTTGCTCCAGTTTTGTAAACCGTTTTTTACCTTTTAGTACAAAAGAGATCAACAAGAGCAAGATGAATTAGAAAAACAGTCAAAGTTGTCAGTATGCGTTAAACAAATTAATTCAAACTTGCAGACCTGAGTTTGAAAAGCAAACTGGATCTCTTATAATCTGCAATTTATCAGCGAAAGAGTTTCAGATCACTCACCTTGCTCATCAATAAAACAAAAGTGAACGTCAACGAGCTGAAAACAACACTTGACGCCGTGTTAAAAGAAAGACCGAACTCCTGCAGCACTTCATATGTCATGAACGATATTCCAACCACGTCTCCTGCCACGTCTACAAAAATGCGATCACAAAAGGACAGTTTAGATGACTATGGACTACTCAGTGAATCCTCAATTAGGATACGCTATGATGTCAGTGTAACAACTCATACAACTGCCAAATGTGCAACCTCACTGAGATGCTCACCATCAATGAACGACATTCCGGAAGCAAGCAGTTCAGAACGTTCGTCATTCTCCAACAAAACGCCACTACTCCCGCCGAGACCGCAAAAACCATTCTTTTTTGTCTGAATGCCACAGGACCAAACCAATGTTGTCAAAATTTTTAAATGGCAACAACGAGAATCAACTTACTATTTGAATGAGTACAGAAAGTTTATTTTAACTATAAAACATTGATAACACAGCTGAATCCAAAACAGAAGCAAAGACTCGGATAGAAATTTTGCGATAACTGAGACGACCACCGCAAAAACTCCCAATCGTTTTGCTCTCAGTGATGCAAAGTCCTCTGCTGTTAATCATTTTACAGTCAACCATCTGAAGCTTAAAGCAAACAATGATTCAATCCAGCCACCTAGTTTTGTAAGCACTCAAAATAAAACTTAAAACCATTTTTCTCAGGAAAACTTTAAAAATCAATTTAAGTCAAAAAACTGAATTTTTCGAGATATCGCCGAGGATAGGTTTCAGACGCAAACATTTCAACCAAAGAACATTGTTTGTTCCATATACCAAGGAACACATAATCTTTGCTCGACAAATTTTAATTTCGTCAAACCTTACGGTAAAGATGAGCTAGAGAATCTGGATTTTGATCTGCCCCAGACAAAACAACCATTCGAACTGAGTAACACACTGACAAATTTCAATCAGTTATCTGAAAACTCTCACCAAAAACCAAACAATTTTCAAACGTCTAACATAGCTTCTTTACAATTGCATAATGGACAGGAACTGAAAAACAGAGAACAAAATTTTACCTGGAAGCTTTGCTCAATTCCAGCCATAGTCACAAATCAAATTTGGCGTTGAGCGTCTCAACCCATTCGGTGTTCAATACACCACCTGCTCAAAAACAATAACTGAAAGTGTTCTTATTGCTCCTTCAATTTCAACGATTCCCCCACAAGCAATGCCTTCAGAAGAGCGAAAACCCGAGCAACAATTTCCACGCTCACATCAAAATTTCTGCGTTTTACATCCAATATCAAATGAAAGTTTCAAAAACCCTTCATTTGAAATCAACTCTTCGCCGCGAACCTCAAACACAGCTCCATATAGGCAGAAGCCAACAAGTAAACACTCAATCAATTTACCACCTCTTACGAGCCAAAACTTTAATGGCAATTCATTGAAGTACCACGAATGGATAGATAATTTTTTCTGCCTCATACATAACAACACCACTATTACTGACACACATCGTATCACTTACTTGCAAAATGAGGTTACTGGCAAAACAAAAGATGTCATCCAAGCATATTCGTGTGATCCTGCTTATTATAGCACAGCTTTAAACGAACTAATGTCATATTTTGTTGATCCTACAATAATGGTGAACGCCATCACAAATCATTTTGAAAACTGGAAATCAACTAACGATTAAAACAAGCAAAACTTTGTAGCCTTTCCTTCGTTCCAAAAACATTTAGTGCAATTTTTCCATTACTTAGGTTACGCAGTGGACCTACAGAGCTCATTACTTTTGACGACAAATAAAGAAAAATCCCGCGGACACCGTTATTAACATCCTCCTGAAATGGACACCCTTACTTCAACCAAAACATCAGTTGCTTTTGTTGAATTTCAGAAATAGTTAGAAGTTAAAACACATGTGTACGATAAGATACATGGCAAAAACTTTCAGCAAATAAACTATCGTAGAAACAACTTTTATAATTCTGGGATTTTGAACAACAGCGATTGTCGCGCAAGAAATTTAAGTATCCAAAGCTCAGGCTTTCCAGCACAGCCGACTAACCGAAACACTCAACAACATGAAGCAGCAATGGTATTTGGAAGATATTTAGCACTCCGCCATTTCCATCACTAAACAACTCAAAGCAATCAAAGCGTTATTGCAAAAAAATGTCGAGTAAACCATATACTAGCAACCTGCTTCTCCTTTTGTGCAATTTTTGTGCTGAACCGTTGCGCAGAAGATAATGCAATTGAATGTCCGAAAGCAGTTACTGCAATAAGAAAGAAACTTTATATGAACGACTATATCCACTGTTTTCCGTCTATAAAAGAAACAATTGAAACCATTAACCAGACTGAAAATAGCCTGCATAAAAGTGGCTTTCGTTTAACAAAATTTGTGTCAAACAAACATGAAGCCCTAAGGTTCATTCAGCAAGGCAATCGGGATGAAATGAAAGGAATCAATGGAGTCCTCGCTCAAAAATGGAATACCAGAACGGACTGTTTTCTAATGAAAACATTGGAACAATTTCACCGAAATGCTAGTGAGCATACACAGAGGAAAATGTTCAGCATAGTGTCAACCATATTCGATCCGTTCGGAATGATGTCTCCGCTCACAACTAGTATCAAAAATCTTTTTCAACAAACCTGGAAGCTAGGCAAGAATCGGGATGAACCACTTTACGCCGAACTATTTCCCAACCTACAAAAGTGCTCGATATTTAATTCGCAATGCCTGATGTCGAAATCCCCATAAGGTTAAAAACTTCAACGAATCAGGAACGTGATCACCAGCTTTATGTCTTTGTTGATGCCTCAACTGTTGCTTTGGTAGCAGCTGCTTACATTCGCACACAAAAACAGGACAAAAGCTTTCAAACATCTTTTCTGCTTGGAAAATGCATAGCTGCACCAATTAAACCAATTAGTGTGCCAAAAATAGAACTCGAAGCTGCTGTTTTATATAAACGCTTCCGCACTTTGATATAAACCGAAATGATATTAAAATTTGACAAATTCTACTTGGGGATCGATAGTCGTGTTGTCTTAGATTTGGTCAGCTCAACTAAGAAACAAAACGTTTTCGTCTCGAATCGGCTAGAAGAAATTAAGAAAACAAATAAAACTGATGAGTGGAATCATGTCCCAACTAATGTTAATCCAGCCAACCATGGAACGCGTGACCTTGGGCCATCAGAAATTCCGCCGAAATGGTCTACAGCACCACAATTTTTGCAAGACACTGAAAGTTCTGGGAAAGATACGAAAAAGGTTACAACCGTGGGTGCCGTAACCAGAAACAAAAAAGATCAATCATTCCGGTTCTAGACCCGAACCGCTTTCAAACAAGAAATAAGCTACTTTTAACCCTCGCAACTTTCTCCAATTTAATTTACAGAGCTAAGAAGAATCGTTCCAACAATTGTCAATACACTAAAGATGATGTATGTTTATCTCAAAATTCTGTGCTGAAGTTGTCTCAAAACAATGTTTTCTCTTCAACAATCAACGCATTAAAAAGAGGACAAAAATTGGACGCCAAGCGCAAATTGAGAAACTTGAACTCAATAATTGATCAAAACGAGCTCCTACGACCTAGTGGCCGTCGCCTATTTGCTCCAACAGAATTGAAGATCCAGAAATGGCCAATAATCTTGGAGGCAAAGGAAAAGATTGCGAGACTGTACCTTGAACAGACATGGCCACAGATTTTGTGCTCATTAAGTTATAGAATCGGTGAAAGCATTCGTACAACAACGTTACAACGTCATTGGACTGCGAAAAGCACTTTTATCAACAAAAAACCGATGTTTTCTGTGTTGCCATTTTGACACTCAGAACATACAACCAATAAGGGCCCCACTTCCTGCAATTCGCTTCCCCACAGAAGAAACCAAATTTCTGTTCGCCAACACAGGACTAAACATTTTGGCCCGTTTTATATGGTGACAATTAAAGCAAAATCGAGAAAATTATTGACCTATTTTTGCATGCCTCGTTACGCGAGCAATCCATTTGGAGACATGCCCAGATCTAAATACAGACATCTTCTTCAAAACTTATCTACAGTTCACCTGCCGAAGATGCCAACCTATTTGGTTGTACGGTTATAACGGAAAAACATTTGATGGCGTCTCCGAAGAGCTGATGAAGTTTAAGGCTTTAGACAAAGACAAGACTCATATCAAAACCACAGTCAAAGCTGCAGTCAAAACCACATGGAACTTTAACCCACCGTAGGGCCCTCATTTCGGTGGCGTGGGGGAGCGATTGATTCAGAGCGCCAAGAGTACACGCTTGATCATTCCTGGATCTAAGCGACTCTCCTGCGAATATTTGAGACGATAATGGTTGAAGTTGAAACAATCTTGAATTCCAGACTCTTGACAAACGTTGCCGATCAGCCTAACAACTAAGAACCACTCAATCCTAGCCATTTCCTACATCCATTTCAACGCTCATGGAGATCAACATCCAGCTAGTTTCGAGAACTGGAGGCATGTTCAGCAGTTGATGAACCACGTGTGGCAGTGTTTGATTAAGGAGTACCTGCCCACATTACTCAAGAGACGTAAATGGACAGACAACAACCAACCTCCCCTAAAAGTTGGAGATGTTGTGTGGGTACTCATAGACTTGACGCCGAGAGGAATTTGGCCCCTTGGAAGACATATCGAAACATCCCCAGGACAAGACGGTGAAGTACGAGTTGCCGAGGTAAAAACGGCTTACGGCTCGTTCGTGCGTCCGGTCGCTGGCCTCGAACGGATTTTTTCTCCGTAGCTTTTAGTTCGTATTTTCGCTCCGACCTTAGGCAACATGAGCTACATCCACCCCCGTTGATGTTATTACCATTACAGTATTTCAATTTTGAATTGTGTAGATTCAAGAATATCGGATCAAACGACAATCAAGATGATCTTCAACTCCTGCCTTTCTTCTCGGAGCATGTTCCCAATGACTTTGGGAACTCTAGAAAAGCATGAAATTTGCCCACGATTAAGCTACCGCCAAAAAACGTGAGAGTTACTCTTTCCCGAAAACATCTGACAGGAAGTTGCAACCAAATAAGAGCAACCAAAAGTCTAGAATATGTTTCGTTACTCCCTTGAATTTTATGAGAAGAAATCAGAGCAACGAATGCATCATCGGATTTTGGATTTACCCAAGTTACAATGACAGCTACAAATGAGTTTTTCTATATGTCTTCTAAAAAGCTATCAATCTCTACAAACATGCTTTAATAAGTAAAAATGTTTTAATCCGATCTTCCTTCGTCTAGAAGTAACACTCAACTTTCCAAAACTTTGATCTGGTTTCAATTTGACATCACTCAACATTATTAGAGCTACCCGGACTTGTTGTTATCATTACGATATATGCAGTTGCTGTACAGCTGCAGCATGAGTCGATATTTTTATTTCTACCAAACTTATCATAGTTCATCAGTTTTTGTTGCTGTTGTGCCATTGAACTACATTTGACAATTGTTGAATTCGTGCTCAGGGATTGTAATGAATATCAATTGCATTGAAATCTTTGGATTAAATATTTTTGAAAGTGTTGTCCGCCAGAATAAGAGTGTTAATATAACCCGGTTCGAGGTTTGGCGGTGAATTTTTGTAAGAAATGCGGCAAAATGTGGTAAAAACAAATAATTTTTACCGCTTATTTCGTACACTTTTTTGCGGTGAAGGCGGTTAATTATTTATTTTCATCGCATTCAACGGAATTCCTACAAAAAAAATTAATTTTCTTTACAGGGGTTCCAAACACTCACCTCTATCTGAGACTTATATGATATTTTTTGTGAATTTAAATCAGATTCAATAAACGTTTGAAAACAAAACGGTGAGTTTTTGTGAGAAGTTTGGTGAATTTTGTGGTGAATTTTTGTAAGAAATGCTGTGAAATGCTGAGAATTGGTTTTTTAACGCAATCACCACAATCACTGGATTTCCTACAAAATTTCACCGCGTTCACCGCAATTCTAACAAAAATCTAGCCAAACCCTCGACCCGGCAACTTGGTTTTAAGTTTAGATTAAATTTTCCATTTATGTTTTCTATTGCTGGCCTTTTTGTTATCTGTTTCTTTTGTAGAGTTTTGTCTAATTTTAAATCTATTTTAGTTGTTTTATTCAAGAAGGAATTGATTTTGGGTTTTCTAGTTTGATAGTGGTTTTTTTAGAGACTTGCATCCATATATGAAATGACCGTTCGTCATTTCACAACGTTAAATACATAAAGTTAAAAAATTCTTATTCGCTAAATTTGGAAAATAATCCAACGTTTCATGCAACAACCTCTTGCCAGCTGTCTGTTGCTAAATTTGTTATAAGTAATGAGTTATGTTTATTGTGCAAGGGAACAAGTTTTTGTTGTTGGTGTTGTTTCTTGCTTGGGAAACACCAATAATGGACTCTTTGATTATATGGACCTTTTAAAACATTTTGAATTCTTTGATCTTTCATAGATTAATAATAGGATAAAAAACATTTACTAAAATAGCCGGCAGATTGCCAGAAAATCGCCGCGATACACGCTTGTGGCTTTCTATAAAATTGAAACCACTAAAAAAATGATAGACAGATTGACCAGCAGTGCTTTTTTAAACCACTAGATTTTTTGGGTCAGATTGGGACTGTCATTTTTATGAGTCACATGCGCTCTATAATGAAAAAACCCCAATACAGCTTTTTCAAAATTAATATTCAAAATCAAAAACTCAAGACTCAAGACCTTGTCAAATTTGAAAGCCATTGTTTAAGGAATTCCAATAAGCCCACTGATTCTGTTGCAGTGTTTTCGAAAAGTCATTTAATTTGTCATTACTTTCGCTGCTTCTACCAAAAAAATCCATCGTGTACGTGTGAAATTAAAAAAATGAAAATCGGAGAGGTGCTAGTTTTGTGATTATCGTGGACATTGTTATCATTATGATATATGCAATTAATGTGAGGTTGCAGCACACGTCGATATTTTATGTCCTTCCAAAATTATCAGTTTATCAGTTTTTGTAGATGTTTTTTGAACTACATTTGACAATTGTTGAATTTGTGCTCTGGGATTGTAATGAATAGCAGTTGCATTGAAGTCTTTGGATTAAGTATTTTTGAAAGTGTTGTCCGACAGCATAAGAGTGATAATACAACCCGGTTCGAGGGTTCGCAGTGAGTTCATTAGAATTGCGGTGAAGTGCGGTAAAAACAAATACTTTTCACCGCGTATTTCGTACACTTTTTCGCGGTTAAGGCTGTTAATTATTTATTGCCATCGCATTCAACGGAGTTTTTACTAATTCAGATTCACTTAGATTCAATAAACGTTGTAAAATAAATGCGGTGAGTTTTTGCAAGAAGTGCTGTGAAATGCGGTAAATTGTTGTTTTACCGCATTCACCACAAACATTGGGTTTCCTACGAAAATTCACCGCGCTCACCGCATTTCTAACAAAAATCCAGCCATACCCTCGACCCGGGAACCTGGTTTTCAATTTCGATTAAATTTTTTTTTATGTCTGCTATTGCTGAACTCTTTTTTATCTGTTTCTTGTGTAGCGTTTTGGTTAAACTTAAATGCATTTTTGTTTTACTCAAGAAGGAACTTGTTTTGGGTTTTCTTCTTTGATAATAGTTTGTTTAAGATTTGCCTTCAAACATGAGATCATGTTTTGTCAATTCACGAAGTTAAATACACAAAGTTAATAAATAAATTTTTCGTTAAACCTAGAAAAAATCTAAAACTTTCATGCAACTAAACTCTGGGCAGCTGCCTGTTGCTAATGTTGCTCATTATCAGTAATGAGTTAAGTTTTTTATGCACAGTTACCAGTTTTTGATTTGGTGTTTTTCTTTGCTTCGGTAACACCAATAATTGACTCATTGTTTATATGGACCTTTTGAAATTTTTCTGGACTTTTTTGATCTTTCATAGATTAATAATAAGATGAAAAACTTTTATTAAAATAGCCGGCAGATTTCCCGGAAAAAGCCGCGATACACGCTTGTGGCCTTCTATAAAATTGAAACAGCTAAAGAAATAAGATAGACAGAGGGACCACCAATGCTTTAAAATACCACTAGAATTTTTGGGTTAGATTCGGACTGTCATTTTTATGAGTCACAAACGCTCTATAATGAAGAAGCCCTCAAAGAGCTTTTTTAAAATTAATATTCGAGTTCAAAAACTCAAGACTGTAATACTCGAGAATTAGGGCATATACGCTTTGCACTGCTTAGATGCACACTATTGATATTAAACTAGTAAATGTTCATAAAACTTAAAGTTCATTTAGTGAGTTGAGAGGTCCTATTTTCAGTGAGGTAAAACACGCAATTGACCTAAAGGCAGAATAAATAACGTCACGCGCAAAACAGTAGAAGTCACGGAAATTGAAAAAGTCAATGGTTGTAAGAATCATCGTTGGAGACGACGATTTTAAAAAAACGGTTCACTATCGGTTCGCGGCTATTAATAAAGATTGGAGACTAAAGGTTAGATAATATAGATTAAATAAAAATTAATAAACTTGTTTATGCTCTTCTTCGGTATGTATTGTCTCTGGGTCAGCAAGTAAATAACTAGGTTGTCGGAGAAAGATTGTTTATTTTAGTAGATTTACCAAGATTTTCTTGTGATGAATAGAGGCAAATTAGACTTCAAAAAAATTTTTTGTGATCTATTCTCTCAACATACATAAATCGAGTTTTTAATTATTTTCTAATAGACAAAATTTGTCATAAATTTAATATAACTGAGGTTTTTTTTGAAGCCGAGTTGCATAAAAATTCTTATTCTATTTGATTCCAAAAATGACTAATAATTGATAATTAAAATGGATCGAACAGAGGTTGAACATGATCAAAGACATACCAAATTATGTTGACGACTAGTCAAACAATTTGAAGCATTTTTCCTAGTATGAGAGCAAAAACGAAACCCTGTTTCGTTAAATTTGGCTGCATGAACAACTAAACGGCACTCAAGATGAAAAATTAATAAAAATGGACAACATATCCTAAAATTTGCTGATTTGAAACTTTTAAGATGAAAAACATTAACATTAAAAATACAGTTTCATAAATATCAAACAAAAGGAGGAATTTATTTGACGGCCGGAATGAGTAATTCTATTATGATTTGTTTTTTTTTGCTGCCCGTGTTAAAGTAAGAAAAAATGAGAAGTAAGTTGCTTTATACAAAATCTGCTATTTTCTAATACATTAACGTGTGCTCATCTTGCAATTTCCGAATCTTCCATGAGGCCTCTCGCATTCTCTATCCTCCGACAAGACGCTATAGTGAGCAGTCAGCGGTTGTGACTGCTGTAGTACCTGCCGCTGCTTTTTTAATTGTGGCTACTTTTGTGGCTGTTGAGGCGTCAATGTTTCTTGCCTATCGAATATGTTAATGCAGTTTGATCTATTGACTTGAGGTACAACAAAGTCTGAATTATAAAGTTTACGCTTTTGCTTAATTACATAAATTTGAACACTTTAGTGCGAGAGTTGATCCGCTACTTACTAAATGATTTGTCAAAAAAGAAATTATACTCAACTAACGTCGCGCAAAATGCTCTCAAACGATCGGTGAGCGGTTGGCTTTGTCAGTAGCTAGCAACGATTTAGGTTGTGGGGCGGGTTAGGGGATGAATTTATAAGAACTGCCCTTCACGCCATAAGTACAAGTCTCCAAAACTGTTTCTGTGAATCGCAAACTTAGAGACTAGTGAGCTGAAAGGCTCTAGCTGAAAGAGAACTTGATGGGCGCTACTTCTTTATCACGTTTGGGGACGAGAAATGAAACCGACCAATCGAAAAATCGCATAAGACGAAAAGGACTAATATCATTGCTGCAGATTTCGTTTGAGAGCAATCAACAAAGATTTCCTAAAAACTGCAAGTTGTCATTTATAAAAAAAATATGTTCATGCATTTTTACTATAGTTCAGCGTTAATGAGGGTAATAGAAGACATCATGCTACTTAACGGCAGCTGAACAACGTCAAAAAAAAGAGTTAAGGATAGAGAGTGAGATATAGTGGGAGCGAGATAAAACGTGAGCGAGAAAGAGAAGAAAGAAACCCTAGCCGACAGAAAAGAAAAAATAAAAGTATTTTTTACGATTAGATTCGACTCTATAACTTATATTTATGTAGCCTTGTTATTAATTAAATCATATAGAAAAATACTGAAAAGTGCAAAATATTTTTTAAAAAAAATTCAAGATTTCGCATTGAGAAAAAATCTCATGAACCTTTTTTTGTCTCTTTAGTTCTGTCATGTTACCCATTTGCAAGACTTAAAAGTTCCGTTGACCAGTAGTGATCGTTAAACTCAGAATGTTCAAAACTTTTAAAACTAATTGCAAATTTTAACAAAACCTTGCTAAACTTCGTGAAATTAATATCTTTAGAACCATTTCTATATTTCAAGAGACTATTCAGGGTTCCTACTTTTGGATTTAAATAGTTTCACTGGCTCACAGGGATCCATAAACTTGGAACATGTTAACAACTATCCAAAAACATCAAAAAATATCAAAAAATTGATAAATCGATTTATTAAAATGTTGATAACCATTCCATTAACCCTAGAAAGCATCTAGCAGCTTTTCATCAAACCCTGTAAGACCTTGGGCCCCTGGTGCCAGAAAAATGAAAAAATCCAAAAATAGTAAAAGAAATTTCTTGAAAAAATTGCAAATAATTTCTAAAAATTGCTTAAATTTGTGATATTATAACATTCAATTTCCTCTAAAAACCATACAGTATTCAATTATCAAACCGTAGAGGGTTACTTGCCTCTTGAGGGGAAACCAAAAAAGGACAAAATTTTCGAAAAAGTGAAAAAAATCGCAAGTTTTCCCAAAACATTGCTAAAATTTGTGATATGGAAAACTTGAAAACTATACCATTACCACCAGAAGCTATGCAATAACCTATTTTGAAAACCTAGAGAAAGTTCCTTGACATCTAGGTCTGAAAAACACTTTTAAAAAATGATAAAAAATTTTCGAAAAACTTGAAAAAAATTGGCAGCAGAATAAAAAAAATTGCAGAAAATTGTGATAATAAAAAGATGAAACTATTCCATGGCAAATAAAAATTTTTCAGTAAAATGTTCTCAAACTCATAAGTTTTGTCCAAAAAATGCTAAAATTGGTGAAGTCAAAATGTTGAAAACCACATTATTAGCATTCGACACTATATCGCAACCTATTATTAAACCCTAGAGGAGGTTCAGTGACACCTAGGGCTGTACGCACTCAAAAAATGACAAAGTTTCAAAAAACTAGAAAAAAATTGTTCAAATTCAAATAAATTTGCGTGTTTTTGTTTGGAGTACCAAAAAATATAGCTCCTAAAATGGTCATAAAAAGTATTTGTCTTGCACAAAAGCTTTTTTAATTTTAACCAGCCTCAATTCTTGATTGGTTCAACAAAAAAATCGAAAAATGACAAATAAACACAAAAAAATTGCAACATTTTGGGCTCAAAAACTCTTAAAATTGACCTTCTAACCTTACACTACGGCCTCCCAGTAGCTTCATCACACTACGCACATGAAGGACTACTGAACGCGGCCAGGTGCCTCAAATGAAACCTAATGCCCGCTTGGCGCTACCTGCCTATCCCGTTTTAAGGACAAAAAGTCAAAATTAAATGGGTCAGACGAAAAATCGGTCAAGCAAGAATTTGCATTAAAAAAGACCAACAGGACTAATATTGAGAACAACAGAACTTCATTTGAGAGCAATTAATAAACAAAACATTTTCACCAATATATATAATTATATTGAAACATAATTATATTAATATATAATTATATTAAAATCCATAAATTAATTTGCCATCCCCCAACACTTAGTGATTTTAGTCCCAAAAGATTTGTTTCTACCACCAAATGCAAACTGCGTAATGTAGCTGATATCCATCACAAGGGTAGTCATCAATTCCCAGATAGTCTGGATTTCCTGGGCTCCTTTGGGCTGTGCACATTTCGTCTCTCTCGTCCACCGTGTTGCCTGCAAGAAAATGTATTTGATAAAAACGGGAAAACCAAAACTAATTTTTCACCCAACTTTCACCAATTCTGAAGTAAGAAATTGAATACCTGATTTTGATTCTGTTTCATTATTTCATAGTATTATTGTACACTTATATTACACTTAAATTATTAAACTGCTGACGGGTACTACTAAATGTGTCATCTGAGACCAAAATTTGCAAATTTTTTGTTTTGAATTCATGCTTAATGTTAGTAACTAAATCAGCAGTGCATCTCGCAAAAGGGTTCAGTAATTGAGACAGAAACTTACTTACATTTAGAACCAAGCAATTCTAATTGTAAATTTAAAGTGGCTCATTTTTGCTTCATTTTCGCGGGAGGCTCTATTGGGGAAAGAACTTTATATGGGGGATGTGCAGTCTGAAGCCCTCGTTTTATGAAAAGAGATAAATATTATCGGGTCATTCTTTCGTTTTAGCTGCCTTTTTTCGCCGCAATATCTGCCTAGCACGGTCTTTTCATGCGTCCCGACCCAGACTACAATTAAATATTAAATTAAATTACCTGGCTGGGTCTCGTTTCTCCACAGAATGTCTTCTTTGACTCCGTAGTTCTTGGGTTTGTACTTGAAGAGAGACTTGTTCTTTCGAATGGCTGCATTCGCCGCACTCAAAGTCCCATCAGCTTCAAGAGGTGCCGGAGTTTCACGAGTGAAAGCTTTTAAAAACAATTATACCCATGAATCAGTTACAAATCTCTTCTGATGCCCCCCTCCTCCGCCATTCCAGCTAAGTGGTTACAAAATATTCGCAAAAATTTGCAATTCCCATTTGCACTTTTTTATTGCCACACGTAAACATTTACTGTCTTTACAATATCTTTATTATGGGGGGAGACAAAACGTGTGTAATGATTAGCTGTATCCCTAGCTTCATTGTCCATATTCCGGGTCGAGATGTGAGCGGGTGTAAGCTGAAAATTTTGTAAAAATGCGCTGAATGTGCTGAAATTATGTAAAAAAATATGCTGAATGTGTTGACAGTATAGGAGGCGCTGAGTATGCTGACTAAAAATATTTTTAGCACTTGTCAACACCAAGTTATACCAAGTTCAGCACTTTCAACACATTCTTTACAAAAAGTCAGCCCATTCCTTGCAAAAATGGAAACATTCCTTGCATAAATTGGAAAATTCAAATTTCGCTACAATTCTTACATAAATTTAGCACTTACGAAAACGAGAGAGTTTCAGTGCTTTACGCAGACTCTTTTCATGAAAATCTTACGTGCAAAGTTATTGCTCACTGTTGCTTATATCGCAGATAAGACCCATTTATCAATAAAAAACTCAACGCTGTTTTTTCTATTGATAGTTCTTATCATTGAAAAAGAGAACAGCTGAAAAGCGCCATACCTTCATCATATCTAACGGAAGGAAGACAAATATACTTAAGCTACCTGGTTCCATTCAATCAAGTAATTTGGCTGTATACTTTAGAAGCAGTAACTACGATTTGGCAAATTTCTTAAGTCTTTGTGGTAGATTTCCATATGATTTTAAACTGGAGTGCTCTGGTGCAAGGTTGATTACTCTTGCTTCGGTGCTGCTTATGTATGTACTGAAGCAGACAAAAAATTCAAAGGTAATTCCCAAACTGTGTATGGATGGTGTTGAAAATGTGTAAGATAAATGCTGAAAGTACCGAAAGTTATGTAAGAAATGCGCTGACAGCCGCTTAAAAAACATATTTTTCAGAGGATAAATCTTACATAATTGTCCACTTAATTCTCGCTGAATTCTCACCTATTGTCAACAGTTGTCAACACATTACATCTTTTTTGGTCTGTCAAGGGGGGTAAAACGATGCAAGAGTTGGGGGGTAATTGAGAAATTACCCCCCAACTCTTACATAATTTTACCCCCCTTGACAGACCAAGAAAGATGTAAGAGTGGGGGGTTAATTTGTCTTTTACCCCCTCACTCTTACACCATTTTAACCCCCTTAGAAGCCCAATGCAGCCCAAAAAAACGTAAGAGTTTTGAACTGCATTTTCCTAAAAAATTCTCCCATTGCGGCCCCACTCTTACATCATTTTGGGCGGAAAAATTCAATCCGGTTGGTTGAAATCTTTATAAAATTCAGAATCAGCACGGTTCTTTGTGTTTTCTAACATTTTGCTACGGCACGTTTTTAAATTTAAAACAAGTAAATTGTGAAAAGACAAGTGTTCATACCTGTCCAGAACCCAGCTTCTCCATCGGTGGGAAGACCCTTTTTGATTGCCCAATCTCTGACATCTTTCAGGTACGTCTAAGGCAGTCAGAAATATCTTTTTTGCATGTAAAATAAAATTCAATGAAATTTTAAAGTCATAGGATTAATTTTTACCATTAAAAAAATATAAACTGAAAAAGTACCATACGTTGATATTTGAAATAGAAATAACAGATAATTTCAATCATATCTCATTGCTACACATAGCTGCGTTTTTTAGGCTTCAAGTAATTGTAAATTCTATTCATAGTTTTACTAAGAATTGCAGATTAATAATATAATTTTGGATTGAGTTATGTTCTCAGATCAATTGTTTGCAGTATTTTCAAAATTGGATTTGCATTTAGCTGATTTTGTTCGCGAGTAATTCGGTTACGTTAAATTCCGGAAACCAGGCAACATCCTTTGTAACTAGACTTCCGCAAAAATGTATTTTCCTAACTTTGTGAAATTGCGGTTCGTTCAAAAAAGGAATCCGGTTTCCAAATCTGGTTACTCAGTTCCACGATTTGGTAAACAAATTCTACATATTTTTAACCCACAATATGTATTACAAAATTTCCGGTTGTGAAGCTAATAATCCTCTTATTACACGTAATTTTAATCGAATTAAAATGTAGCTAACACTGGTTATTAAAGTTGAGTTTAAATTTTTAGAAGTGTAAATTTATGAGTAAATTTTTGTCTGCCTTAGCGGTGTAAGTTTTCCTTCTGCTCACGAAAAACTCGAAAATGGATCACTTGGCCTAATAGCGACCTCGCTGGTGGTCTCTCTTAGTAAATTAGAATATATCTGATTTGATAATACCGCCAGAAAATGAATTAATGTTTTCATTAATCTATCTTCTATAGCTCTGAAAATAATTTGTTCGCTCAATATGAATATACTGAAAAAAATCTGAAACAGTGACAAAAATTTGCTTTAGAAGTTGGCTTTTTTCCTTGCCACTGTTGTTATATGAAGAGTGGTGAAAAAAGAGCGAAATAGTCAAATTTGCTCTTACACGGTGGGATTTTTTTGCAATCGCTACAAAATATGCTCAAAAATTTTTATCAAACCTGACTTATGTTTTTATTTGTGCACTTTGGGAATCACATTACCCCCCCCCCACACACACACACACACACACATACACACACACACACACACACACACACACACACACACCCACCCCTTGTATATCCATGAACAACACATGTTAACAAAAACGACTGTTTATTATCAGCCCTAACTCATTTCTCATCCAAGCATCTATTTTAGAAGCACAACTTCTTTCAGGTTATAGTCCAGACAAATAGATGTCAATATCAGGACACTGGTAAAAACACTCAAGTGCATATTTTAAAATGCCGAAGTTTACGAGAATGCTTTACCAGAAGTTAAAATACCAGAAGTTGCTACTTAGCCAGAAGTTGAATTTTGTTGGCTTTCGTCGTTTTAAAACGTGCGCGTTTCGTTTTTTAAGCATGGTTAAGTGACCTGCAGAAGTCACTTTGAAATTCTGACTTAACATCTCGAACCGCTTCGCAGTTCTCGATAAACGCCAGAAGTTCTCAGTGACTTCAAGCAGAGCCACTTAACCATTACTTAAAACTGTGTTGTGTCACAAGGAAAACGAGAGAACTTAAAATTCAGTCTGAATCTTTGCCTCGAAAAAGCTATAGTCAGAAAGGAATCAGTTTTTTTAAGAAGACAACTAGCTTAAGAATGCACTTCTGTCTATCCTTTCCTCCGTTTTCAAAGGATCTAATACTTTCTCTCCTGTATGCTGCAGAGGAATTCAATATCTCAATATGTGTAATGTATTATCTATGAGTTGAATTTTGTTCAGTAAAGTTTTTGTTAACTTACTTTCTCTTTCCCTAACTGAACAGATATTGAAGCTGATTTCTTAGGGTGATAAGGTACTTGTCGAGGCATAGCAAGTGCGTTTCTAGGGTTCGACCTACTTACCGGGTTCAGTAAAGTGAATTTATTCAGTACACCACCGCTTGCTAAAAAAATCTACGCTTTGTTTTTGTAAAACTATCGGGTGTCGGGTTCGGAGTTCCTATTCTTGGCCGCCACTGTTTTCTCGATCAAGTCCAAATTCGGCCTAATTAGAGTCCAGATTGGCCTAATTAGAGTCTCTATGGTGAATTATCCGCTTTCCGCATAATTCATTGTCCGCCGTATTTCAGTATTTTTTTAATCGAAGTCTGGGTTCTACTGAGTGATGGTTCTGTTTGAATTAATGCTAACTTAAAGGATATTAGCCTCATGATATGTTTTCACTAATCAATATTGCTCTCTGTATTTTGTAGAGCACCCTATCTATCTGAAGATATTAACAAATATGAATTTTCAATGGTTTTATTTGGTTAAGAAACTCATTTATATCTGTCTTATTTGAATAGAATTTTAGGATTCTACAGAGACTAAGAGTTTTGTAGAGATTTCTTAGGTTTGATGTTTTTGGACAAAATACAGTTGCCACTTTTTCGATTTGAGTTTTTTTGGCTTGTCTTTTTTCTAAGTTTTTTTGATGCTATTTTTTGGATTCTTGATAAATTGGTGGAAGTTTTGATATGTGACGCGGACTACTTCAATTGTTCACTCTGTTTAAGTTAGAACAAAATGTTAATCATCTGAGGGACTTTTTGCTCTGATCTGAGGGCGCTTGCATCCGAGTGCTGGACATGAGGCCCCTAGTGGGACAAAGATTTTGTGCTGCTGTATTTAGAGATCTAAAGGGCTCGAAAACGTTGAATTTCAATTGAAATTGAAGATAAGAGTTCAAATTTGTAGATTAGTGTAAGAAGAGTTTTCACTTTAAAAATATACGAGAGTTCAAATAAACCAAACGCCTCCCTCTCGAATGGCGAAGCAGCCGACTATTTATAGCGGTTTGATTCAAGTGTCACAAGTTGGATTTCATAGTTTGAAAGATTGAACTTAACACTTATAGAAGTAGAAATCTAATTTTTCTTACTTAGCTTCGCCTTGGAGTTTGATAACTTCTCGATGGCATTGACAACCGACTGGTATTAATCATTGTTTCACTGCTGAATAACAACCAACGACTACAAACGAACTAAATTCGATAAAAATTTGTTTGGACAACCTCTTTTTGATCTCTACCTTTTTGACTTTAGACAAAACCATAATGAGAAGGCATTGACAGTTATACCTTTTTAGACATGAGAACAGGGTGAGCACCCGACTTCATTTTGGTGCACTCTTCCACCGCCTGGGCATAGGGCATAACACCCTTGGCTGGGTCCACCAGCCCATAGCAGACGGTGACGGGGGAGCCAATAATGTTCTCCAAACCAGATCCAGCTGGGCATGGAATGTAGTTCTGAGCTTCTCCCCATTTCACAAACATACTACATAGAACCAGACACCAGCCCACTGTCCACACGGATTGTGAGGTCATTCCTAAAACAGTATTTCAATCAATATTCCTCTTATTTTCTCTATAATGGCAAAATTTTAACATCTGGTAGTTCGAACCCCCCCCCCCCCTCCCCAATCATCTCTAATCAATAATTCCGCTCTTATATAATGGAAACAAATGTAGTGGTTGGTTCGACCTATTATCAGGCTAATTTTGACGAGATCAGAAACACAAAGTAGACTGTCATGTAACCTTATGAAAACATTAGTTTTGTTCAGGGAGGGGGCGGGGGTGAGCGGGAGAGGGAGGGGGAGTCTTTCCTCCTTTAGTTCTCTTCTGTTAAATCCGCACCATTTAATTAATTAAATTTTCTTCAAATAAAAGTTTTGTCGTGTAGGTTTGAGTTAAGTTCTTATTATGTTAAACCTGGCTTAAAAAATTTACTAAGATTTGACAAATTTGACTTTGGTCCAAAAATTTCAAAGTGCCATTCTCTAATCAGCTATATAACAAGAAATATTATACTGTGTAATTTTTATTATAAGCACTTTAAAATTCAAATTTTCTGTTTTTTAAAATGATGAAATTGAAAATTCTCACATTCTACATAAAAATCAAATTATCAGATCCTATTCAATAATTAACAAAATGATCAGATCTGACACTATGAACTATGTCAGCTCTTGCTAGGTACAAATATGAGCTTGATCAGTTGTTAAAGAACACAAACTCGGAATTCATCAACTCCCGAGTTAAAAATTGTGGATAATGACTACCTTATCCCTGAGTACGAGTGATAAAAATTGCGTCTTTTTTCACTACTTTTAAAAGTAGTGAAAAAAGTAGTGAACCCGGCCTGCACTAATAAAGTGAAAATATGCAACAAGGTTCTGCTCACTGTTGTGCACAGCCCCCCCCCCCCCCCCCATGGTGCAACAAGGTTCTGCTCACTGTTGTGCAAAGTTTTCAATGCTTAGGTCAGAAACTCTCGCAATAACCCTCACCATTCAAATGTAGGTAACGATGAAGTTAAACAAATTTTAATTTACTAACTTTATTTATTTGTAGCAAACACAAACTTTTATGAAAATCTAAAATTACAATCTTTTTGGGCCGCGGAAGAAAACACGTTCCGTTCTGATCGCAGCAATTTAAATATTGAACAAAATTGAATCCGAAAAGAGGTCGAAAACTCCAGGTTCGTTTCAAGTGGTAAAATGTGGCTTTCAGTTTAACTCAATTGAGCAGTGGAATAACCAAATTTTTTATTCGAATACTTCAAGCAGTTAACCAACTAAAACTATTTCGCTGTTTCCGAACGTATTAAATTATTTTCATACCTACAACAGTTGAAGTTCGTACAGAACTTAGAAATTGTTTTTAAAAAACTGGTGAAAAATTGAGAAAATCTGGCGCAAAATGGGAAAAGCGTGTTGTTCAAGTACAAAATTGAAGAAACAGATGCTTTTCAAAACCAATTTTGGTTACCACCAGTATATTAGCTGTCAATTTGTTGGCTTTTAGGGCATAGTGATATTGCCTATAGAAAAAGAGGTGACAGCTGAGGACGTGTCATATACTGTTTGTCACTGCCGTTGCGTAAAAAACAATTATTATTATTAATTTTATGATAAATATTGAGGAATATATATATAAACGCCTATAAGAAGAAAATGCCCGTGCGACAAAAATGGGTAAAAATTTTATCAAATCACAACCCCGTAAATCTTACGAAAATTTAAGCAACTCAGGTGAGAGAGAGTTAGCAGGGAAAAGATTAAGCCTCTGAAATATGAACAAATTTTTCCAGATTCAGATCAGAAAGTTTAGTTCAACAAACATTTAGAATATTATTTGATATTGTAATGTTGAGTGCAAGATTAGCAAAATTATCATGAGGCAGTAGGTTAATATTGTTCCGACACCGCTGAATGCTGAATGTACTATATGCTCATCTGGGTTTTTTGTTCAGTCAATTTTGCCCAGTTACAAGGCGCGACAAGCACAGAATACATTAAATACACGACAAGCGTAGATTACACTAATTAAAGGGTTTCGTATTTTCTTCTTGTTTGCGGTTTTCTCAAACAACAAAGTTTATAGGTTTTCAGCATGAATGCATTAGTATTAGTCTATTCTACTTTTGCACTTATTTTCATTTGTTGATATTTATCATCTTTATTTCAACTTTAGTCGTAATATTTTGGCAAATACTACCATTAAAAATTACTCGTTTTATCTTCAACATTGGTTGATTATCATAAAAAGCCAGATGAATCAATAGTAGTAGATTTATTATGAACACAATGAAAGAATATTTTTCGAACGAAACCAATAAAAACTATTTTTTTGCATCCCTCCGCCAGTTCTTACATATTTCTTACACAAAACTTCATGAACAATTTATTCCTAGGTCAGTACCTTCAGTTGGCAAACAAATCGATTTAGATGTAACGGGACACTACTATTTGATTTTTAACTCAGTAATTTTTCCCAATTGAACCTTATCTAGTCCGTGAATTTCCAAAAATATCACTTTTCTCTTTTCTATGCAAAATCACTCCTGTAACCAGTCCCCTGCAGCTCTTTTTCGACACCGAAAAAGTTGTAATAATATTGGTAGTTGTTTTCATAGACCCAACTGAAGAACAGAGTCTTCATTAATTATATCCGAGAAATTTTATTCTAAACACTATTTTTACTCGTCGTTTTTCTAGCTGTTAAGTCACCTTATTTGTTCTGTTGGCTATTAAGTAATGGTTACGTGACTCTGCTTGAAGTCACTGAGAACTTCTGACGTTTAACGAGAACCGCGAACCAGTTCGAGATATTAAGACAGAATTTCGAAGTGACTTCTGCAGAGTAACTTAACCATGCTTAAAACACGAAACGCGCACGTTTTAAAAAGACGAAAGTCAACGGAAGCCAACATCTAGCTAAGTAGCAACTTCAGGCATTTTAAATTCTGGCACTGCAGACTTTCGGCATTTTAAAATGCGCACGTGAGTGTTTTAAAGCCTGCTAAAGCAACCGCTCTGAAGCATTGAATGAAATACCTTATGCTTACGTGGTTTGATGATTTGTAGTACTAGCGTGCTTATGCATTGCAGAAGCAATAATTGTTCACCTCATTTACTTTTTGTCGGGAGGGACATGATCGAAGTTAGCGTTACTATTGGGGGTTACTACTGCGAGGATTATTTATCAAAGCAAAATGATTGGTTGATTTAATGCATTCCCGGAAAGCATTACCCAAGAAGATATTTCGTCTTACAAAGTATTCTGGGATCTTGTCCGTTTGTGCGCCCCCCTCACTTTAGGGGGTGCATATTCTTTGCACCCACCGGCGCACGCGCCATATTTTTAAAACTTGACTTACAATGTATACAATGTAATGGCACGTGCTCGGTAACTGTCGGAGCATAACGTAATGAGGGCCATAAATTGAAAATTTACTCATTCTGATACAAACTTACACCACCAAACTTTCTCTTACAAGAATCTTACAAAATATCCAATGGCCTTTAATATTTGATAATTTTTTCGGCAAGTTGGTTTATGCACCTTAATAGAATATTTTCAGCATTTCCCCTTAAGCATAAGTGGGCTATTCGTGAATAGAAAATAAGTGAGTAATCTATCATCCAATCAGAGACTACTAAAACTTTCGGTGGGCGCGCTTTCTGCTCATCACGGCTTTCCGCGATAACAGACGCGCAATTTTCGGATGCAGAGGCGCATGTGAGGTGTGCTGTCCACAATTGCACTACGATTGATGTTCCGCTGTCGAAACTGTACGCCAAGTATTACTGTGGTAAAAAATAGCCAGAAGGGGCAACGCTCTGCTAGGTACAAACGCGGGGTAGTTGAGAAGAAACCATTACTCAAAGGTGATAAGCCAAAAATAATATGAATAGAAAACAGTCGCGCGATTTTAATTGTAATGTACTGAAGTGTGCTATACACTAAGTAACACTATCTGTTAATCTAATGCTATTTTGAGAATTTATGCTAATGTGCGTGAAACACAAACTTGAATTGGACAAAGTCCATTTTAACAAGTGAAAAAAATGCTAAGTGGTTTTGAATAAACTACTATTTTGAGACCACTAACTCGAACTGAGAATACCATGACGTGTTATTGTCAAGCCACACCTAGAATACCAACCTAAACATGATAATACTGTCGACACTGTTATCTCTATTCAAAAGGATACTAGACAGATACGTGCCCACAAGTTTAAAAAGAGCTTGCACGCTCAACCACCAACACGATTTTTTCCGCGATAACTTCAGATTTGAATCAGACTCCCGTATTGCTACACTGTTTAAATCTCAACTTACTTGAGATAGATTTTAACTCAGAATTTTTTGTGACTAGTTCTTAAGAAAGAACTCCTCAAGTCAGAAAATATTATCTTAGCACAATTTTGGAATTAAAGTGAGTTCAACTTAACGTCTCATAAATTAAGTTAAAAGTCTAACTTAGAATAAATTAAATTAGCCTGTGCTAACAAGTGCTCTTTCAATCTTAATAACTTAACTATTCTATCCCTTTATGCTCGGCTCATAATTGATGCTGTTAAACTTAACTTATTAATTCATATTTGCATTTAACTTTCTTTACACTTAACTATATACCAAGAGTAAAACTAGGGGTTGAACTCTCAATTTACACACGTGGTCACGCAATTATCCCCTTCGTCTAAGTATCTAAAGTACGAACCAGCTGAATAAATGATGGTCCCAGAGAGGCAATGATATTAACTTTTTCATTTAAATTATTAGAGAGGCTTTTATTTTAATTTGTATAATTTAACTTCTCGAGAGGCTTCTCATTTAATTTCTCATTTGAATTTGGTTTAAACTAATCTTTTATTCTTTTTAATATAAAAATTTCTGTAGTTTTAAGCAATGACCAGTTTTGGTAGTATTAGTCCCCTACCAGCCGCTATTCTCCCACCTGAAACTCCCATATCACACTCAAACCTTTCACTTGTATCGATCTCATGCAATGATTCTAATCAGGATGCCAACTCTTTTTGGAACTCTGTGGAAAACAAAACATTCTTTTCATTAGGAATTAGGCCTACAGCGCCCGCTGCACAAACAAGCTATGATTGCCACAGATTGGAATGCTTTAAAAGGTTAGTTATTAAAAAGGTTCACAGACGGTAGAGACTAATTTAGATTTAGAATTGGTTGAGAACACATTCAGGCAGGAAGGAGAACTAATAAAGAACTATCTACATGAAATAAAAAGTTGAGTTGGTAAAGGTTGGCCAGAAAAGATAGCAACAAGTACTGAAGGTATTAAGGATATAATGTAGGAGAAAGAAATTCACTAAAGACAACGAAGTCAAACATAAATAATTTTCGCTATAAGAGGACCAAGACCGCAATGCTAAAAACGCAAAGCGCACGAGAAACTTTTAAGAATCCCCCAGTAACCGGGACACAATTTGTTGATCACATAGTCGTAAATGATTTAACATTTTCTGTAACAATAGAATCTAATGGGGCTGCAGAACTAAATAAACTTAAAACACTTGAGAGCAAAAAGAATGACTTAACCAGTCTCCTCAAAAGTAAGGAAGTAAATGCTGTAGATACTTCTAGGCCAAGAGACCCAAACGGCAGACCTAACAGTATTAGACTCTAGACTCTGTGAGTATTGAAGAAGTAATGGTCATTCCATCTCTAGGTGCACAAAAAAAACAACTCGATGAAGGTGATAAAAAACTGAAAAAGAACTAGTTGAACCAAGAAGATAAAAAATTACATTCTCTAATGATTATAGAAAAAAAAAACAGAGGCAATAAAAGATTCAATGGCCTAGAAACCAAGGCTATCAACCAAGAGGTGTTTACTCAAACCATAATCTTAGGTTCAACAAGCCTAACTATCAACAACGAAAAATAACTTTAGCAACTATTGTAATAGATTCAAAAAACCATTGCTTAAGTTGTCAACCTAATAGGTCAAAACGCAAATATTTAAACGAAGCACCCTAAGAACCAGGGGACAACTAGAAGCTATACCTCGATATACACTTCATATTGATCACAAAATTTCACTAAGAACACTTAGTAAAGAAAACAGTTTTTGTCTTGTAAAAGTCGATGCTTTCTCTAGATTTATACAAGTGTACCCTAGCAAGAATGCTGAAGCCCCCGAAACAATAAACCAGTGAGAAAATTTTATAACAACATTTGTTATACCGCAAAAAAAGTACCTGATAACGGCAAAGCTTTCATTAGTAATGATTTCGTTCACTACACAAACAATTTGGGAATTACACTATGTCCCCGAACTACATTTTTTCCATGGACTAATCGCAAAAGTAGAAGTATGAAATACACATTTGACTAAATACCTATGAATTTTTTTTAGCCAAAGTGTATCTAATTGGTCCGAGTATACTAGTAAATTTGCAATTTTACACAATAATGCAAAAAATTACAGTACAGGCTACACAACTTACGAATTACTATTCGGAGCAAAATCGCAAATACCCATATAACTAAATTTAGGACTACTACGAGATAATCAAACCAAACGCATATCCGAGTAATGTAGTAATTTATCACCACACTCACATAGTGGAGAATCTTGTAAAAACAAAAAAGATAGAGAGATTAGTACAAAATAGCTTACCTAACGTAATGCTGAAACGAGAGAATGCATTTAAAACCTTATATTCGAACACCTACACTAAATGTAGACAAACTACGAAAAAAGCACAAAAGTAAAGGAAACAGATTTACACTAGGAAAGCCTATAACTGAAGGTAGAAAAGTATTATAAAAAAATCACTGTAAAGGACTACAAAAGTCTGAAACTCTCCAAGAGCTATGCTCAGGACCTTGAACATTGCAACGAATGTTACTAAATATTACATATGACATACAGCATGACAAGACAAATGAAAAGAAAATCAAGTATAGAAATTTTATACCACCTTATAACCTGAAAAAGAGCAAATACAAGAGTTAGTTGAGAACAATGTAGTCAAATATGATACAAATGATTACTTTACTTATTATAATAAATATGACATAGACAAATCTAACGCTCATAGCTGCACACAACAATTTTTTTTTCACAGTGGTTCTTAGTAGAGACACAACATACTTCTAATACCAATACTATACAGAAGCCAACTTATAATGTTGAGGTTACCCCCAACAAAAAATTCAGGCTTAGAATCGCTACAAACACGACTAGATAATAATACACATGCACAAGCTCTTCTAACTTTCTACCCCCATGTAACTCAGCACCCTACCCTATAACAAAAAATATATTCACCTAATGGCCCACTGAGAGAAAACTTAACTACACCACCTGATGAAGCTAGTAAATTTAAAGCCACACGTAAATTTTTCCCCCAAGCAACACATAACAGTCCTACGCCATCATCTTATAAATCTACACCTACAAGATCGCCTAATATATCTAATTTACCAGATGCAAACGAAGTATTAAGCAGACCTCAGCGTAACAAAAAACCTCCTACATTCTTTGGTGAACGTAATCCTTCTGACTTGATACATAAACTCGAAAAAATAGTACATAAACCTCTTTTCTAATAAAAACTTAAATCTTTGATAATAAAAGCGTAAAAACGCATAAAAAGCCAAATAAAAACAGAAACAGCGATTACAGAAAGCTTCATAAAAAAAGAACTTAATCTTCCCATAAAAAGTAGCAAAAGCTTTCTCACTAAGACCCTCCTTAGGTTGCTGGGTTCGAAAAGCAGACGTTGCTTATAGTTCCACTCACTGATTTGTAAATAAAGCTCTTGCATTCTTGGCCCCTTTTTTACGCACCACCACGCTTCACGAAGAGCCCACAATTGCTTTTCTATTTTCCACTGCATGTCACATTTTTCAGCAGTCCTCTCTTTTTTGGCAATTAAGCAAATGAAGAATTGGAATAAAATTTTCTTCTTCAGTTCTTTTCTTTTCAAAAACCCCGATTCTTAACCCCCCCCCCCCCCCCAAAAAAAAATGTTTTCTTTAATTCGTAAATCATACCTCCTTTTTTTCCAATAGAAGCCCGTTGCAGGCCTCAGATTAACTGAGTAATTGAAAAAAAACTTATATCCTTCCTCGAAAAAATTTATATCCTTCTCCTAGCACACACTCTGTCTCTTGCCTTTGCCAGGGACTGAAATTCCTCTTTGCGCTCGTTATCCTCGAGGTTTCTTCATTTCCCAACACCGGTCGAAAATAATGTCGAGAAATAGACATATAGAATAGGAACTCTTTGGCAAAGAGACCAACTAAATCTCCGGAGAGGTAAAAGGTAACGACGCATAGTGTTCCGAAACCTAGAAGTAGATTCTAACTCTACTCCACTCTGCACCATATTAAAAACAGCATGTCCAGGATCGTCCTCCATCTGCTCATTTGGATATAGATGATTAAGAGTATAAACAGCCATGGCAAAAGAGAAACAGAGTTAACAAAAGCAAAGTCAAAGACGAAGGATAAAGCGACAGTTAAGAGAGAAACGAGAGGTTGCGTAGCTAAAAAATATTACGAGAAAATTTATTAGGCAACAAAGACCAACTGAGTTGAAAGGACGTAAAGGCAAAAAACAAATAGCCCACTCAACGCAAATCTTAAACAAAGTACGCAATTAATCACGTTGCAAACGGTTACACGTACATAACTTCTATACATACTCAAACCTTATACATTTTCAACATTTATGCATTCCTCTTATGGTAAACTAACGCCTAAATTTTATGTTACTCAAAGCAAACCTAAGTAGAAATATTTCCCCATAAGCAAATACCTTGTCTAAGTTAAATACATTGAGTACAGAAATTTGCACACTATTTAACCACGCTAAATCGAATTTTGTCAGGAAAGATATATTTAAGCAACCTATGTAGTCAACAAATGGAGCTAACTTTACTAGCTTACGGACCCATTGAATGCTTAGAACAAACTTTCAGCCACTTATGAGCAAAAAAACTATACTTATATTTACTACACATATTTACCACAAATAAAAATTTTGTCACGTATGATCAAACACAATTTCTCTAATAAAGCAAAAAAAAACTTGAAAAGATAAATTGGCTAAACCTAGAGCTGAAGCCACTTTGCTGAGCATACACTAAATGCTACACCAATTTGAATTTATAAAATGAGCAAAACCAATTCATTCTTCAAATACTTTTTGAGCACTCATATGAGAACAAGTTTAGATAGAAACCTAACTTTTTGCATGTCAACGTACAAAAACAGAATAAACAAAACTTCCCAAACGAATTTTCTGTTTAAGATTATAAGTGAAAATATTGCTTTTTATACCAACTGTTCAACAGTAAAAATTGATATTTCAATTTTTCAAGCGAAAAAAACTCTCCGAAAATATTTAAAGATACTAGAACCCTGAAAAACACCTTCAGTTGATTTTAAGAACTATTAGTTTAGTCGTACAATAGGGATTTTTCAGATTAAGTTTTTAGAACGTTTTTGACGACAAAGTTTAATTAGAAAGAACACAAAAAACAGCAAATCCTCAGCATTAAATTCTAAAAACCCTCCGACATTTTTCGATAAAGCAGAAGTGTTACTTTTTGATTCAACCCAATCTTACACAACTATACTATAGTCGTACATCTGTGAATTCTCAAATTCTTATTAAAAGTTCATTTTTTAAGACATAATTTGATAATAAAGGATGAAACAACAGACGCTGCACTTTGAAAATTGTTCTCTTCATATGACAAGTTCACTACAATGCTACAAGGCACTAGCCATGGCTAGCCATTAACAAATCAGAGTTGAGCAGGCAAATTTTGGTACACCCTGAAAAATTGGTCATCCTCGAAAACCAATATATAAGAGCTTTACCCAAATCTAAAATCATATTTCTCAGTCACCTTCTGAAATCAATTACGTTTTTCGCTCTAAAAATCAGCTCTAACTTAGTCCTCATTCTCTCTCTCTCTCTCTCTCTCTCTCGCTCGCTCTTTCTTTCTTTCTCTCTCTCTCTCTCTATCCCTCTCTCCCAATTTCTCTCTTTCAAATTTTCCCCCTTTCAACTAATAACTTAGAAAACTTAGAAAAGTTTTAAAACATTGTGACCACCGGCAAAATAGTTTTCACAACAAATATTTGTAACACATATACCAGGTATCTCAATTCACGAGTAATTCTAATTTCAATTTTCAGTCAGTAACTATAGTAATAGTATATAACTCTTGATAATGAATATAGTACAAGGTTGACCATCCAAAAAGTTTCTAGTTCATTAAATCCCAACCAACACAAGGCATAATGAACATCTTCATCAACAGTCAACGCCTCATATAAAACAATTAGGCCTCCCCTAAAGCTGATCAACCCTAATTTATGACCGAAGCCTCATTCGACCAAAACTGATTTCTCACTTCTCCTTCTATCAACCCTGATACACTAGTGAAAAGGCTATTAAAGCAGATCAGAAACGGAAATTTATGTCTTCTGGGGAAAAAATAACACTCAACAACTTAATTTTTGAATGATTCAAGATCATTCATCAAGCTTAGTTGACTTAGACCTACTAAATGCCCCTTGTTTGATTTTAGATTCTTGGTCAAAGAATATTCCTCTAAACGATTATTGGACTAAAACTTCAAGAACCACTTTCTCAACCTCTTATAGTTCTTATAACATCCGCATAAAATCCTGAAATCTAACAAAAAATCAGCCAGAATTGGATGATCCTTATAAAGAAAACATTGTTAGTTTTTTGTAAAGACCAAATTGTAAACTTAGAAATAATTTTTTGTTGGACCCATTTTAAACCCACTTTCGCTTGAAACACAAATTTTGACTACTCTTGCATACGCCCCGCTATCTTATATCAAAATACTATTTCTACAGAAACTTTTGAAATTTTGAAATAAAACTGTAACACATGATAAGTGTTTTGTTTTTAATCAAAACAAATTAATTGCATTCTTTGTAACATCAGAGAACAACGCAGAATCAGTTCCCCAAAATCCTGATCACGTTTACGAGCTAAAATATCAATTTTTTTACTGATAATATCAACTTGAATATTTAGACACACCTTGTACTGTCTTCATTTATTAAATGGAAGACGGAGCAATCAAAAAGTCACCAGCAAAGGACGAAGTAATGAACGTAGTAAAATGGTCCCATTCATGTTACTTTGTTAAACCATATTCTCACCTGTTGCAGCTGAGTTCGCCACTGAAATTGGCAAGAGTTTTGTAAGATTGGAATCGTTTTCGAATATCACGATTCTCACCCTCACTTCAAAGAAGATGTCAAAAATATTAACAACTGTTTACCTGAAAAAATTCCGTACCTTAGGTTAATAGGGCCTGCCAATCAGCTATCGTCAAAGCTCAACGACCCTTCAAATCTAAGACGCACTATAGTCCCCTTCCTTGAAGAAAGCAAGTTAACCAATATCGTTCTGCTCAGTTTCTTAAACTCATTGCTACGATACCTCTTGCCCTTCTCTTGCTCTGCAAATTATTTGATCTTCATTATTTGCCTTGCATTACCAGTTTTAACATCTAGTGAATAAATATGACAATACAGCTCCTAATCTTCATGTTAATCACTATGATGTTAATCACTATGATTGTTCAAAAATTATTCCAAAGTAGCACCCTGCGAAGTTCGCCCTGATAAAATTATCACTAATCAAGCACAAGTCACTTTTTACTAAAGAAATTATAAAGTTAAGTTAGAAGCAACAATGTGTAAAGCAAACCAACAATAGTTAAATTGGTTTTGCGATTTTTTTGACACGAGCGGCATAGATGCCAGACAAAGTACTAATACTAACTCAGTTCAGCTAGAAGCTCAGAAATGGGAACTTGCGAAGGAAAGAGAAAAGATAAAACTTTCCCATTCTTCCAGTTCTGTAGATTTTGATTTTGACGAAACCTCGTTCTCAAACTTTATGTCAGGCAATGTTGGAACAATGAATATAACTTCGAGGATGGATTATACTACACTTATGAGACATACATACAAAATGTTAGCCTAAATGTAAACCTTAGAGATGGCAGAGTTAATAACTGGCAAAATATATCTCTACCTTGTTCTTTATCAGACGGAGGCTGTAATTCTACATCTACCGATCAATTTGCATACACTTGGGATGAACCCAATAATTGTTTTTTTTCTATAATTTGTACCTTTGAAGCACAAATGATTAAAGCTAATAACAAAAATTATATAATAAAGGATACTAATTTTAACTCAGCTCAGTCACATTTTGATTTGCAAAGTTTTATATTCCAAGTTTATAAAAACCACAGTCCTTATGCAGTGATCCACGAATAGTATACCCTACGCCATATGATTGTCCAATACTTCTTGAGGATTTTGAAATCAACAATGGAGAACCTATTCACAAACTTAAATCTGATACCGGTGCTATTTCTTTAGAAAACAAAATTTACTCCAGTGACAACAAAACAGTTGATACAAAACGTTTCCAAGTTTATGAAAATATTGATTTCGATGCACATCTTGGAGCAAAGAATGACTTTATGCATTTAAATAAACTTCGGCAACTTCAAACTTCTACTTTACAGCTATTAAGAAATGACTGTGAACAAAAACGCTCAACTATTCTCAATATCTTAATGGTTTCTCAAGAAAATCCCCGTTTAGCTGGATATAGCATAACAAGCAAAAGAGCTATGTTTCTCAAAGTATACGGAAATGTTGCCCGGCTATAAATTTATCCTGAATTTCATTCACGCTTAAAATTTACCAATAAGTGGTATAAATGAATACAAATTCTTTATGAAGAGGAAATACACTTTGTTGATCCTATTTCTAGACAAACCCTCACAGAAACCAAAGAACAATCGTGCTCTGAAAAGCATTCAAATTTATTTCAACTAACTTTTGATGATGATGATAAGTCATGGGTTGAACTACCTTCACAAATAACAAAAGTAAGAAAACCTGCACTCTTTATACCACACATAGGCATTCAGGAAACATTGATTATAAATACTGCAAGCATTCATGCTTCTATGTACACAAATAAAGAAATGATAGATTTGTGGAATTCAATCACTTTTAACTCCAATAGAAAAGGAGTTCTCAAAATCATTACTAAGTCATTATTAGGTAACAGAGAATCGTTTTCAAATACTTCCGGAACAAACTATTATAAATCTAGGACAATTTACTTGGATTCATTCATTTCAGAGGACATCTTTACTGATAGGTTTGTTGAAACCTTTGGGAAGACGCAATATATAATTGAGCGATGCGGAAAGTTCTTTGCCGCCCTCTTATTCAACAAGTTACTCATCGACATAGTTCTATGCCTCATTCGAGCCTTGTAAAATTTATAAAAGTTACAGATGCATCTAATCCTGTTGTTAAAGCACTCTTTGCTGCCATATTGCCATATTTGATTTAATGTCAGTTCCAATTCTGACCTCTATCTATTAAGCAACTAATTCAGAGAAGAATAACGCTGATGAAAATTGAGAACGAACAATGCAAACTCCAAAACCTGAGAAGAATACTATCAGAAAAATAATTATTCAAATTCCACCGTACGGAGAGAATAATAGCCTAAGAGCTTTAAAACTTGAGAACAAAGTGTTTATCCAAATCTATCTATTGATGAGAAAATATAGACAAAAAAAGACGACCATAACGTTCCTACATCTCCAGTATAGGATTAGGTCTTCTATAACTCTTAATTTCTTCAAATAATATGATGATTATAAAATTCAAACTGACTTCATTACCACTGATTTAATTTAGATGAGAATAAAAAAATCAAGAAAAGAGAATACTTGCAACAGAAATTTAAAAAAAATAATGTTGGAATAGAGTAAGATTAGAGAATAATCGATATTTTAGGAATTTTCTTCCATCTTTAACAAACTGATATCATTCTTTCAGAAGAAACTTTCAAGTGTGTTTGGCCCGATTACAGTACACAATCCACTTCTAAACCTCAATCTGGAGTAAAGAAATTTAATCGACTAGTACAACCCTCAACCTATGGAAACCACATTACTCCTTTTACAACCATCCTCTCAGCTATCAAGATTCCAGCAAAAGAAACTCAAACTACTAGTGGAAATTCATTAATAACTGATTACATCATCTGAATGGAGAACTAATACCGCAGAAACAATTGCAGAGAAACAACCACGTAAATAATCATTAGAGAATTATTTAGCCCAGCGACAAAACTAGAAGTAAATTTACCCAAGACAAACCGTACAGTACCCAATGTCTTAGCGAACACTACCGCTACTCAATCATTGCAACCAAATTTCTTAATCTTCAACATTACACAACTACCCGTACAAGACCTCCTACAAAAACAACATCCAGCTGCGAAACAAGCTAAAACTCCCGGTTCTAGTGAACACCCAAACTACAACTCAAATTTCATCTATCAGTTGCAGTGAAATATCAGTGGAATCAATCTCATGGGTTACTGGTCGAATAAGAAATCATATTTACAGACTAATAACACTCTGCAAGAACAAACAATACAAGTCCCGTTTGACAATATAACAGCCAATCTCATTCCCCAGCTTGATACATTTAATTATCAAGTACAACAAAACCATTTATCGGAAAGGCAACGCTCTCAACAGCTCGATCAACGAATTACTGAGCTCCATCTGGAGATCGCAAATCTGGAGCATCAACTCCACATCCTCTTCTCATCACGTGTAGCACTCACAAAATGGAATAGAAAATTTGTGTTTTTAGATGTTCAGTACTTTCTTCTTCTTCTTTCTGCGTCGGTGAAGAAAATTATTCGTTTACATATTTGTTTTCACAGCTATTTATTTGAGTCAATTCGATTAATTCCTTGATCCTTTTACTTGCATAAATTTTTGATTTAATTTGATGACTTCACCGGTTCCCTTGCATGCAATTTATAGTCAAAAAAGAGTCCGTTTTCATCATTCAACTTTTCCATCGAATTCCTTCTTAATCTTTATAAATGTCTAACAATCTTGCATTAGACGTAAAGTACATTAAAACATATTGCGATCTCGCTGATTTTATTGAAAGGCAAGTTAATAAAATTTCAAAAACCTTCTTAATTGAAAATAAACTCTACACTTCGATTTCAACTCAATGGAACTTTGAGTTACAAGGAATTATATTGTTTCTGTAAGATAACAATTGCAACGAAATTGTAGTTTACTTTCATCAGATTCCTGAGTACAATTTATATGAAATACTATAGTTTGTTCATACTGAAGAAATCGATAGTATCAAAAATTTACATTTTCGACCGCTCACTTATTATTATCAAGTGATTGTTTTTTTCATTGTATTAGATTTTGATATCTTCCCTTCTGAATTATTAAGCGCCCAATTCTTCAAAACATATTGTAACCCTTCTTATCACATCATATTAGTCGAATTTGCCGATTTAAGTTAATTCGCTTTGATGACTGCAGTAACTTTATCACTGACTTACCTATCTCTACACAAGAAAATGAAATGAATACATTTGTAAGAGATAATCAAGATGACCAAAATATGATTCATTTTAACCTGCCAACTATAGTTGATGTTAATGTACTTCTCCAACATGTTTGCATTGACCAAATTACGGATCTATAACTTTTTCTTTGTTCTTTCACAACATTTCGTTAGTAGATTTTCTTGATCTCCATCCGCCATATATCTTTACAATACCCATAGCTCAGTCTTAGTTTCTCTATTGTCGTCTTTAAGTATTAATCTGGTCTTTATTCTCAACAGGTGTTGATATTGAACGATTTAAAGATTATTGCTTACTTTTTGAGCATAGTGAATCTGCATGGATAAACTTATCTAAACAGGCTATTTTCAATAATAAAGTTGGTAAATTCTCTAACTTATATTACTCAGAATTCCAATGTGAAATTATTCTGTTCCTTGAAGTTTCTGAACAAAACGATATTGTTATTTATTTTGAAATGATGACAAAGCAAAATAAATCACTTCTTAAAGAGAATTTACAGCGATCAGCAAAGCTTGAACATTATTTGTTTGAACAATAGCTTTAAACCTTACTTTGATTAATTTATTATTTACGAAACCGAATTCATTATTTGAAGAATTATTTCCGCAATACTAACCCTTATGGTGTTTTGCGCCTTCATTATATTTTCATTATTCATTTACCTTGCTTTTCATTATAGAAATTTAAATTAACAAGAATATTCTTCAATCACCTTCATTACTCAACTTGAGATGTAATAACAGCACAAGTTTTATTGAAAAACTACAAACGATCTGCTACGAGGGCCACCCAAAAATACTGTACAAACTTTTTTGGTCAGCCATGTATCTCAGGACATCGTCAATAAATCCGTCTGCAAGAGAAACTCCGTAACCAAAACGTACTATGAACTTTAACAAAGTATTCAATCTTACAAACATTTAATGCTTAATTACTATAAAATTAAATTAAATGAGTGTTTCAACATTTTAAAGCTTGATGTTTTGATTTAATGCGTATGGACCGGGATGGGATGTGCAGAATTGTGCTCCACTCATTAACCCTGTTTGATGATATTAGTGCTATTTTGAAAATTTACGTTAGAGTGGGTGAAGCACAAACTTGAATTGCATAAAGTCCTTTTAACATGTGAACAAAAAGCTAAGTAGTTTTGAATAAACTAATTTTTTTAGATCTTTAACTCAAACTGAGAATATCAAGACGTGATATTGACATGCCGCACCGAGAATACCAACATAATTCAGTTGACACTGTTATCACTATCCAAAAAGACACTAGAGAGACACGTGTCCGAAACTATAAAAAGAAATTGCTCGCTCAACCACAAGCACAGTTTGTTCCCGATAACTTCAGATTTAAATCCTGCTCCCGTACTGCTCCCATGCTTAAATTGCAACCTACTTGAGATAGATTTTAACTTTGTGACTAGTTCTTAACTAAGAACTCTCTAAGTCAGACAAAATTAATTTAGCACAATTTTGGAATTAAGGTAAGTTCAACTTAGCTTCTCTTAAAATCTAATTTACAAGTTTAACCTAGAATAAATCAACCTGTGCTAACCAGTGCTATTTCAATCTTAATAACTTAACTAATATATCCCCTAATGCTCGGTTTATAGTTGATGCTGTTTAACATAACTTATCAATTCATATTTGCATTTAACTTTCTTTAATACTTAACTATATAAACTAAGAGTAGAATTAGGGGGTTGAATCGTCCTGCGATTATCCCCATCGTTTAATTATCTAATGTATGAACCTGCAGTATAGTAAGCAAACATTATTTACCCTAAAATTTTAACCGCGTGAGTAGTTTTTTGACAAGGCTTTGCCCGGAAAACACATGCCTCAATGGAACATGGGACTTGATATGAAATCACGAGCGAAAAATTCATTGGAAGCAACTAATTTTTTAGCCCATTTACTAACAGTCGTCAGACATTGCAATTTCGGCTATCTAAAGCACATAGAAACTTTCGGCTTTATGGGTTCTCTGCTCTCTGGTAGGCAACTTATTTACTAAGTGATCGCGATGAGCGAACGCATCCTATAGTCATTCTGCAGCGCATTATGCTCATTATGCCCAGGCCGAAGATGAACGCACGAGGGGGCGTCGTGCGTTAAAAAATTATACACTCTAGAAACACTGAACATACATAGTACTGGCAAACATAGTGCAAACATATTACTGAAGCACTAACATCTGAACATGAACAAACAAACGTCTGGACATGAACGCACTAACGCCTGAACAGGAACGCACGAAAATCTGAACATGAATGCACGAATGTCTGAACCTGAACTCACATAAGTCTGAACTTGAACGCAGACAAATCTTGTGCTGGCACGAAATTCGGGTCAACGCACCAAAGCCTAGACATGAATGCAGAAAAAGTCTGGGGAACCCACTAAATTCTGGAAATGAACGCACGAAAGTCTTGAGAGTCTGGACATAGAGTCGTTCCCTCTGGGTCTTTCCGGACACCGACACTTTCAATCTGAGATGGTCGCCACATGCCGATTTCCGCCTGGCACCTCAACCTGGGTTTCGTTTACAGATTCCTTATCAAAAATTATAAATATTTTGCTGTGTGATAACGGCTGGGCCAATATTGTCAGTTAAGCCCATTTTCAAGGAAGGAAAGTGATCTATTGACTAAATTTGTTGAACTACAAATTCTACGGAATGGTGTGCAATACAACGTTATTCTTCAGCTGCCTCAAATGTGCCAATAACTACATAGGAACGTACAGTAATGCTAGACATTTTTTTTTCAAAATTTCTTTACATTCATCACAATTAGTCGAGAGAAATTCCTTTTACGGACAGAAAAATCGAGAGATCAAATGTTGAAATTAAACAGCATCTCCTTGAATTCCAAAAATAACCTACAGATTTTTAAAAAAAAACCTGTCTATCTATGTAATTATAAGTTTAATTCTCCTCGTCCTTTCTTTGTCTTTCGTCTTCCCTACAGACCCACGGTTGTTCCTCGCAAACAACTTTCAGTTTAAACCAGTCAAATGTGAGGTGTTGTTGTATTGAATCGAAAGAAAAGAAGTAAATAAATCCATATTCATCATTTATACTCGGTGGTAGAATGTAAATTGCGTCATGGAGGTCGCCTCTTCTTCTGATTGGTCCATATCCGAATCCGAGTGTTGAGATAACATTAGCGCAGAGATGTCTGTTGTATTTTCCCTGAAATAGTTGCAAGTATACAAGAGACTATATTTCTGGAAGGCCTAAGGCAATTAGAGCACAGAGCCGAGGACGCCTGATCCTGACGTTGATCTCATACTTCCGATTGTTTGCCAGTACTGTTTTTCAACTTATTTAGACCCAGATTTTGCTGCTTTAGATATCAGATGACGGTAGTTTTTAAATTCCATTTGACACAATCTGGTTCTTTTTGGCTTTGAATATGTTTTATTTTCTTTGAATAGTCCAGAATTTGATAGTTTAATCCGCTCTTCTCGAATAACAGTTCATCGAAAATTTATTGAAGTACCTAATTTTTTTTTTAAAATCTTGCCATAGGGCATAAAAAGATTTTTCTCAAGAATTTTGCTCAATAATTTGCTGCATTTATACCACGCTGTATCTTAAGAGTTTGTAAAAAAAAGCTTGACTAGGAGTAAAAGCAAGTCTGAAAAAATGAACAAAACGTACACAATGACTTCTTGCGAGAAAAATCCCTCAACTCAGAGCTTCAGTTCAGCTCTTTTAGTACTTTTCTTTAGAAGCAGAATCAGAGTCTAATTTCTTGTGGTATATATCAGATATCCTTAATCTGGATCATTTTAAGATAATCCTGATGCCTGCCCTCTATTGTAAGCGAACTCCTGTGTACAGATTTATGAACTAAATAAAAGTTCATAATCTGCGCAGCAGAAGATATTAGTTAGAAAACTACTTTCCTAAAGTAATGAATAACTAAATGGGTGACAGGCAACCAGTTTTCAAAAAAATTGGTAACTTCTGAGGGAAATGCTAAATGAAGATTTCTGTAAAGGAACCAAGTTTCATTATATTTTCCCTCCCCCACACCCACATTCCCCCCACCCCCACCTACACTTTCGCCATCCAAAACCATTTCCTGATTTCCATTCCCCAACCTATTTTCATTGAAGCTTTTTATAAGTTGATTTTATTGAAGAAGTCAGAAGTGGTTGACATTCATTTCAATTTTAAGATCTTTTCCGTTTGTGCCCCCCCCAGCTTAGTGCGTGCATATTATTTGCAACCCCCAGACGCACGTGCAATATTTTTACATAATGATTTACTATGTAATGACACGTGCTCTGTCACTGGGGGGAGCATAACGTACTGGGGGGGCACAAACGGAAAAGATCCCAATTTTATTTATAGTAAAGGATTTCCCGTTTTTAACCATAACTTGTGTGTCAGTGGCGCGAATTATGATGTATTTATAGAGTTTTATTTGCCACCATAGTTGCAAATTTCAGAAATACAAATATTATTGAAAAGTTGTCTTGGTGTGCAAGACTTAGGCCGAAGAGCATAAACAAGTTCTAAGAGGAAAAAATCAGCTGATCAGACATAATAGAGGTAACTTCAAACTCTCTACTTTTTTAAAAACGAAAACAATCAATAGGTGATAATCTTACAACCAAAGACAAAATTAAACGGACAAATTGCAATTTTGTATGCCAATTCGTTAGAATTTGAAGTCGTTGTTAGACAACAATAATTTTGGCTGTTTTGTTTGATTTTTGTATTCCTCGACGAATAGTCATTTGAATTTCAATAGATCCAAATTGAGAAAAATTGTCAAGTCTACTTGCAGCGAAAATTCAGACACAAAATGGTCAATTTTCCGCAAACGGAAATTTATTGAGTTACACGGAAAATCTGTTGAGTTTGTTCATGCCTTCAGTATTATAGGCAAGAATTTCTATCGTGAATTTGACAATTTAATGACAGTGTTGAACAGATTTCATGTGTGTTTTCTCTCTAGATCAATGAAAACCCAGATAAATATGGGCACTTTATTGTAAGAAGCTGTAAGTCTAGTCACTTGTGAGATCTGTTCAATTTGCTCATTAAATTGCCGAATTCACAATGCCTATTTTTTCCTAAAAAATTGGAGGCATAACCAAGTTGAGCAGATTTTACGTGGAACTCAATTAAAAGCTGATTCAGAAAACTGACCAACTTCTATCTTGATTTTCTGTGTAAATATACTTGCCAGTTTATCTAAAATTAGATCTGAAGGACCTCTGATGATTACTGGTGATTAATATTTTTTAAAAAAGTGTTGTCCAAATTGACTTCATAAGCGGGCATTTTATCATGCAAAGTTGCAATTTATTTGTTTACTTTTTCAACAAGTGTATTCTGATTTTTTACCATAGCAGAGGAATTTATATGACTTTCATGATAATCTCGAAGGCTTAAAGTTCATGAGTAGCATTTGGGTGCTTGATTTGAAAAATATCAGTTCTAACCGAAAATTTCTGGCATTTTCGGTTAGAACTGATATTATGATAAAAAGGCCGCTTATGATAAAAAAAATAGGCCGCTTATGATAAAAAAAACACAATAGTTTTTTTTCCGAGTAGCACTGTACTACATCAGAACATACAATGTGAAAGAAATATCAATTTTGTTGCTGAGTTAAAAGTTAAAAGAGAACCACAAAAACTTACCTAAATTGTTATTTAATTCTCCACATTCTTTTTAATCAAATTGTTACGTTACCAAAATTTGTGGTGGTTTTCAATTGTCACTGATTACACCAATCAAATACCTTTTTGATTTTACAGTAAAAACGAATTTTAACGGCACAGACCAATTAAACAGCGGAAGTTAGCAATATCATTTCACAAAATTTCAAGGTTGTTACATCGTTTTTGGTGAATAGTAGGAGGGTAATGTCTAGTCTAAAAAATCTCCTCAATCCATTACCATAAATTGTCTTCTCTGATATTGTTCTGGGATTGGAGATTGAGGAAAAAATCTAAAAACAACTCTACTAATTGTTTACCCTTTCCCCCATTTGCCTCCCTCTCTTTTACCGATTTGGGGCATCTGGAGGTCGTAAATTCCTAAAATTCCTCTGATTCCATTACCACTGACTCACTCTTCGTTAGTATTTCGGGAGACTAAAGACAATTCAATGTCTCGCACTACTACAACGCTTTCTGGTTCAATTTTCAGGAAAGCAAACTCGCAAAAGTTTCCCCTCACGCTTTTACCCCTCACTCGCTTTTGGTTTAATTAATTAGGGGTAAAGTCTAAAAAGTCTACCCCCACCCCCGCCCCAACCTATTACCCCCATTAAGCCAATGCATTCCTCCCCCCAGCGTTAGATTGATCTGGCTGAAACTGTGGGCTGTGGGGTAAATATGTGCGGAATATGTCCCATTGTTCCATAAGCTCCTCACACTGATTGCGTTTTGGGTGAACGTCTAAGGGTGTAAAGGTTAAAAATTCCCTCTGTCCCCCCTTATAGACCCCCTCTTTTATATCGTTTCCGGGTAAAAATGGGGTAGGGCAAATTTTATTAAGTATATTTATTCCCCCATCCCGGCCATCACCACACTCTTACGTTTTGGGGGTAAATAAATAGCGGGGCACAATTCTAAGAGGTCCCTTCATTCAATTAGCTCTCACTTTTATTTCTTTGCGATTAAATACTTCTGGGGGCACATTCTAATGAATTTAGACTTACCAAGTCGTGGCCAAGACATGCACAGACCAAAAAGTGTAGAAAGTGACATGATAATAGCACTGACTCAGTACTGATATTAGACTTGCAATTAAACTTGCTCAGTAATGATATTGTCGTGCCGTTAGATCCGGGTTTCCCTCTTTTTCGCACTTCAACCCTCATTTACCCCCGTTTATTACACCTTTTTAGTGATTATTTGGGAAACTGTTGGGTAATGGACATTCGCAAGCGGAGTAAAAAGCGTTTTTAACTAAGTAAAAAATTAATTTCTCAAAAATGAGAGAATAACAAAATGATAGTTTACAAAGGAATTTAGAGATTTACAGGAGAGATCTGATTATTAGATCAAGATGGTGATTTGAATTTGGGGATGAAAAGGGACTCAAAAATCAGCTGTATATATACCCATTATCAGTGTGAAAAAGTCAAGATACAAAACTAATCCTAGCACCGTGATTTATAGTGAGGGTCGCAAGGGTTACCCAATATGGTTTGCTTCTGCAAATCAGTCGCAAAGGGAAACATAAATGGAATGCATTTGCACTTTTCTAATAATTCATTCACACTTCCGGAGATATCATCATCATTTAATACATGCTGGGAAGATTTTACATCACTTAATCTAACTCTAATATTAGTTATCTACATTCACCAATTTGAACCGAATATTGATTCTCAGCACCATTTCTTGACGATTCATTTATATAATTTCTTTGATCGAAGTCATATTGCTTGTCTTTCTAATCTGGTAAGTCAAACTTTCTTTCTAATTCTCACTAAGTTTAAGACTATAGTTTGATCGATATTCTAACACCCCCACTCAGACTTGAGCTGATTGCGTAGAGTCTGCTCCCATCAAAACTGCTCTGAATGTTTCCACTTTCGAAACGGGTAAGGACTTTGTGAAGATGTCCGCTGCCATTTTGTCTGTAGGGACGTAATGAATTGAAATAGTCCCATCCTCAGTCTTGTCACGAATGAAGTGAAACTTTGTTTCGATGTGCTTGCTCCTTTTGTGCATGACTGGGTTTTGGCAGAGTCTGATACAACTTTGGTTGTCCTCACCAATTGCTATTGGACGTTTCTGTTGGATGCCAAAATTCTCTAGAAGTTGTTTCAGGTAGAGTGCTTCCTGAACTGCTGCTGCCATGCCCTGATGTTCTGCTTCTGATGAAGAAAGAGCAACTGTGGCCTGCTTCTTGACACCCCAGCTGAGTGCTGCGCCACGTCCGTTGAGCTTGAAGTAATAGCCCGTTGTTGATTTTCTGTCGTTCACGTCTCCAGACCAGTCCGCATCACTTTCCTCCACTAAATCATAACTAGCCTCTTTTGTGTAAGTAAGTTTTAAACCTTTTGAACCTTGAAGATATCGCAGAAGTCGTTTTCCGCACATCCAGTGTTGATTGGTAGGTGCATTCATGTGTCTGGACAGAATGTTGACTGTGAACATGATGTCTGGCCTCGTCTGTTTGGCCAGATACAGAAGTGATCCAACCAAGCTTCTGTAGATCCTCTGGTCCACTTCTTCGTCTCCGCTCTGTGCTGTCTGAAGTTTCAAATTCAAATTAGCTGGAGTTCTTGAGGATTTGCATTGATCCATTTGAAACCGCTCAAGCATTGTTTCTATGTAGCGTTCTTGGTCAACTGTGACTTTGCCCTCTTCTCGTCTGATTCTTAGAACCAGAAACCAGTGTAGTCTCCCTCTGTCTTCCATGTGAAAGGTTGCTTCTAGTGCCTTCTTGACATCAGAGACCACTGTCATACTTCTTGATGCTACTATGATTTCGTCAACCCAGACCAAGATGAAGGTGTGATCCTCTGCCTCTGATCTTGCGAACAAGCAGTGATCGTTCTTGCTTCTGGTGAACCCCTGTCTCAGTAGGAAGTTTGCCAGCTTTTTGTACCAGTTGTTAGCAGCCTGTTTCAAACCATAAATTGATTTATTTAGTCGACATACTAACTTCTCCCCATCTGATCCGCGTTTTACAAACTCCTGTGGCTGTTCCAGATACACTTCTTCCTCGATTGGTGAGTGCAGGAAAGCAGTCTTGACATCAAATTGGTGCATCAAATGGCCCTGCTTCGCTGATAGCTGAAGTAGAATCCTGAATGTCTCTGGCTTACAGGTAGGCGCAAAAGTCTCAAAGTAGTCCAGTACTTCCACTTATTTGAAGCCTTTCGCCACATAGCGCGCTTTGTATTTGTCCACTTGACCATTGGATCCGAATTTCACTTTGTAGACCCATTTGCCCGGTATGACGTCCCTGTCTGTGGGTGGTCTCACTAGGTTCCAAGTCTCGTTATCTTGGAGTGCCTTGACCTCGTCCTTCATTGCCCGGTGCCACTGGTCCCAATCGTCACCTTGCTTGGCTTCGTAGACTGTTTTGTGTTCCACATAGTCGCCCTCAGTCACAACAAGATGGGTTCTGACTTCTCCAAAAGATTGCGGAACATTCCTTGCTCGTGTCCCTCGTCTGGGCTCTGTTCTGTCCGCGTGTTCCAGTGCATCTTCATTGAAGCCAACTGTCTCTAACTGTGCGAAGTCTTCTGTGTCACTGTCTTCCAGTGACTCTGAGTCTCTGTAACTCCCTCTTGTTGCAGTAGATCCTTCATCTAGTGCTGTTTCTGCAACATCCGAGGCCTCTTGTCTCAGTGTTGTTTCTTGACTATTCACGCTCCCTGCGTCATGCCACTCCTCCTTTATTGCAGTAGATGTGTCCTGTCGTTCTCTGTTGTCATCATCTTGATGACCATCATCTGGGTGCCAGATTCCCAGTTCCGACCCATCATCTAGTAAGTCAGCCGTTTCTTTGTTGTCAGGGATTGAGCCCACTTCAGACTCCTTGATGATCACATCTCGAACTGCCATCACCTTGCGTGTGTTACCCGATATGGTTTGCTTCTGCAAATCAGTCGCAAAGGGAACACTAAATGGAATGCATTTGCACTTTTCTAATAATTCATTCACACTTCCGGAGATATCATCATCATTTAATACATGCTGGGAAGATTTTACATCACTTAATCTAACTCTAATATTAGTTATCTACATTCACCAATTTGAACCGAATATTGATTCTCAGCACCATTTCTTGACGATTCATTTATATAATTTCTTTGATCGAAGTCATATTGCTTGTCTTTCTAATCTGGTAAGTCAAACTTTCTTTCTAATTCTCACTAAGTTTAAGACTATAGTTTGATCGATATTCTAACACCCCCACTCAGACTTGAGTTGATTGCGTAGAGTCTGCTCCCATCAAAACTGCTCTGAATGTTTCCACTTTCGAAACGGGTAAGGACTTTGTGAAGATGTCCGCTGCCATTTTGTCTGTAGGGACGTAATGAATTGAAATAGTCCCATCCTCAGTCTTGTCACGAATGAAGTGAAACTTTGTTTCGATGTGCTTGCTCCTTTTGTGCATGACTGGGTTTTGGCAGAGTCTGATACAACTTTGGTTGTCCTCACCAATTGCTATTGGACGTTTCTGTTGGATGCCAAAATTCTCTAGAAGTTGTTTCAGGTAGAGTGCTTCCTGAACTGCTGCTGCCATGCCCTGATGTTCTGCTTCTGATGAAGAAAGAGCAACTGTGGCCTGCTTCTTGACACCCCAGCTGAGTGCTGCGCCACGTCCGTTGAGCTTGAAGTAATAGCCCGTTGTTGATTTTCTGTCGTTCACGTCTCCAGACCAGTCCGCATCACTTTCCTCCATTAAATCATAACTAGCCTCTTTTGTGTAAGTAAGTTTTAAACCTTTTGAACCTTGAAGATATCGCAGAAGTCGTTTTCCGCACATCCAGTGTTGATTGGTAGGTGCATTCATGTGTCTGGACAGAATGTTGACTGTGAACATGATGTCTGGCCTCGTCTGTTTGGCCAGATACAGAAGTGATCCAACCAAGCTTCTGTAGATCCTCTGGTCCACTTCTTTGTCTCCGTTCTGTGCTGTCTGAAGTTTCAAATTCAAATCAGCTGGAGTTCTTGAGGATTTGCATTGATCCATTTGAAACCGCTCAAGCATTGTTTCTATGTAGCGTTCTTGGTCAACTGTGACTTTGCCCTCTTCTCGTCTGATTCTTAGAACCAGAAACCAGTGTAGTCTCCCTCTGTCTTCCATGTGAAAGGTTGCTTCTAGTGCCTTCTTGACATCAGAGACCACTGTCATACTTCTTGATGCTACTATGATGTCGTCAACCCAGACCAAGATGAAGGTGTGATCCTCTGCCTCTGATCTTGCGAACAAGCAGTGATCGTTCTTGCTTCTGGTGAACCCCTGTCTCAGTAGGAAGTTTGCCAGCTTTTTGTACCAGTTGTTAGCAGCCTGTTTCAAACCATAAATTGATTTATTTAGTCGACATACTAACTTCTCCCCATCTGATCCGCGTTTTACAAACTCCTGTGGCTGTTCCAGATACACTTCTTCCTCGATTGGTGAGTGCAGGAAAGCAGTCTTGACATCAAATTGGTGCATCAAATGGCCCTGCTTCGCTGATAGCTGAAGTAGAATCCTGAATGTCTCTGGCTTACAGGTAGGCGCAAAAGTCTCAAAGTAGTCCAGTACTTCCACTTGTTTGAAGCCTTTCGCCACATAGCGCGCTTTGTATTTGTCCACTTGACCATTGGATCCGAATTTCACTTTGTAGACCCATTTGCCCGGTATGACGTCCCTGTCTGTGGGTGGTCTCACTAGGTTCCAAGTCTCGTTATCTTGGAGTGCCTTGACCTCGTCCTTCATTGCCCGGTGCCACTGGTCCCAATCGTCACCTTGCTTGGCTTCGTAGACTGTTTTGGGTTCCACATAGTCGCCCTCAGTCACAACAAGATGGGTTCTGACTTCTCCAAAAGATTGCGGAACATTCCTTGCTCGTGTCCCTCGTCTGGGCTCTGTTCTGTCCGCGTGTTCCAGTGCATCTTCATTGAAGCCAACTGTCTCTAACTGTGCGAAGTCTTCTGTGTCACTGTCTTCCAGTGACTCTGAGTCTCTGTAACTCCCTCTTGATGCAGTAGATCCTTCATCTAGTGCTGTTTCTGCAACATCCGAGGCCTCTTGTCTCAGTGTTGTTTCTTGACTATTCACGCTCCCTGCGTCATGCCACTCCTCCTTTATTGCAGTAGATGTGTCCTGTCGTTCTCTGTTGTCATCATCTTGATGACCATCATCTGGGTGCCAGATTCCCAGTTCCGACCCATCATCTAGTAAGTCAGCCGTTTCTTTGTTGTCAGGGATTGAGCCCACTTCAGACTCCTTGATGATCACATCTCGAACTGCCATCACCTTGCGTGTGTTGGGTATGTACACCAGGTATCCGTTTTCTCCTTCAGTGTAACCCACAAACTTTCCTTCCAGTGCCTTGGGGTCAAGTTTGCTGACTTCTCTGTCCCTCTTCCTCATGAATATTGTGCAACCAAAAATAGATAATTTACTAATTGAAAGCTTAGGTTTTATACCTCTCATCAGCTCTGCTGGGCATTTTTCTTCTCCTCGTCTCACAACCAAGTTTCTGATCCTTGCTGCGTGAAGAATTGCTGCTCCCCACATCATCTGGGGAAGTCCTGAGTCAATGAGCAAACATCTTGCCATCTCCAGCAGTGTCCTGTTGCACCTCTCAGCTAACCCATTCTGTTGTGGCGTCTCTGGTATGGTCTTTTCCTGTAGAATGCCTGCATCTAAGCAGTACGTCTTAAACTGCTCTGAGAGAAACTCCTTCGCATTGTCTTGCCTCAGCTTCTTGGGCGTCCCCACACTGAGAACAAATCTCTTCAGGCTGACCAGTGCTTCACTCTTTGCCTTAAGCAAGTCCACAAACACAAACTTCGTGTACTGGTCTGCAAACACTATGCAGAACCGGAACTCTGACAGTGACTCTACTCTGAAAGGTCCCATCACGTCTGTGAACACCCTCTCCAGCTTCTCTTCTGCTTGGGTCTCTGCCACTCTTGGTACTGGAGTCTTTGTGATCTTGGCCAATGCACACACAATGCATACATCATCGAGTTCCCCCACTGTCTCTGGTGCATTCCTGACCACATCCGCTTGATTCAAATGACCCAATCGTCTGTGCCACTTCCTTGCACTGTCAAGTTTCACGCTGTTGGAACTCATCTTGAATTCTAGAACGCTGCAGGGTAAGTAAAACAAAATATTTTCTTGTGTTAGTTTTAACCGAGTTCCCTTCTGGAGTTTCATGCAGCTGTTTCCTCTGTCGAAAGTGAAGCTATGTCCCCACTCCGTGCATCTTGAGACTGATAGGAGGTTTGAAGAATATTCCGGCACACACAGAACATTTTTGAGTTCGCATTGGAATTCCCATTTGTTTGAGGGTATGCTGATCCTCACACAGCCTCTGCCCACCACTCTGGAAGCCTCTCCGTTGGGATTTCTGACCACTGATTGAATGGGCACAAAGTCCAGGAACGCATCGATGTTCGTCACTATGTGATCTGTGCAACCACTGTCCACTAGCATGCCTGCTGTCTTCCACTGGGTAAGAGCTGCCCAGCATTCCTCGTCTGGTGTAGCCAATGTTGGACCCATTGCCACTGACTCATGTTTGCCTCCATCTCTTTGTCTCTTGCATGCCCTGTCTATGTGACCCTTCTCACCACACTTGCTGCATTGTGCTGTCTCCTTCCTCCTGCAGTCCTTGGCAAAGTGTCCAGGGATCCCACACACAAAGCAGTTTCCTTTCTTGGGTCCCTTCTTGAAGTCACGCTTCACTGCCAGTGCCACTGAACCACTTTGTCCCTTGTGTCTCTGCACCGTGCTCTCATGAAAGTTCTGCAGCCTTTTCCTCAACTCTGTGAAGTTCGTTGCCGGGTTGAAGCTTTCCTGTATAACAAAACTTTCATACCTCATTGGCAGACCATTGAGGACCAAGGCGTTGAAGAGGGTCTCTGAGATTGCTTCCCTTGCTTCTTGTAGCCTTTTGAGCAATTCCTGTCCTCTGATGAAGAAGTTGTCCAAATCCTCAGAATCTTCAAGCTGCAGTCGAGCAAGCTGTGCCACTAAAGTCACCACTGTCGGCGTCTCCACACTCTGAAATCTCTCTTGCAAAAGCTTCCAAGCTTTTGCTCCATCTCCAATGCCATCATCTCCCACACAGTCATGTCTCATCAGCATGAGGGTTGTTGCATCTAGAGTCAGTGCCAGATGGCACCACACATTGTTCCGTTTCTCCTTGATGTCTGCAACTTCCTTCGCATATGCATCCTTCAGCACCTTGTGGTTCTTCTTTTCATCATTGGTTGTCCCATTGGCCAGTAGCGCAGGCTCATTGGGTTGCTCCTCTGTCCCCAGTAATGATTTGTAGAGTCCCTTCGTCTGCATCATCACCACAAATCTTGTGCTCCAGATTGGAAAGTCCTGTGCCTTTCCTGTGTAGGTCAGCAGATTCACTGTCTGTTGATCCATTGAAGTTTAAGCAGGCAAAACAGTTGTGAAAAGAAAAAGTACTAAGCAGAAAAGGATTATGACTGTCAACAACAAATTAGTTTTGTTTTGGAAATTATTTTTATGACTTAGAAAATTGCTGGGCCCATAATCTGTTGGGTAATGGACTTTCGCAAGCGGAGTAAAAAGCGTTTTTAACTAAGTAAAAGAATTAATTTCTCAAAAATGAGAGAATAACAAAATGATATTTTACAGTAGAATTTAGAGATTTACAGGAGAGATCTGATTATTAGATCAAGATGGTGATTTGAATTTGGGGATGTAAAGGGACTCAAAAATCAGCTGTATATATACCCATTATCAGTGTGAAAAAGTCAAGATACAAAACTAATCCTAGCACCGTGATTTATAGTGGGGGTCGCAAGGGTTACCCGATATGGTTTGCTTCTGCAAATCAGTCGCAAAGGGAACACTAAATGGAATGCATTTGCACTTTTCTAAGAATTCATTCACACTTCCGGAGATATCATCATCATTTAATACATGCTGGGAAGATTTTACATCACTTAATCTAACTCTAATATTAGTTATCTAGATTCACCAATTTGAACCGAATATTGATTCTCAGCACCATTTCTTGACGATTCATTTATATAATTTCTTTGATCGAAGTCATATTGCTTGTCTTTCTAATCTGGTAAGTCAAACTTTCTTTCTAATTCTCACTAAGTTTAAGACTATAGTTTGATCGATATTCTAACAGAAACTAATTTTACAAAATTCCTTCGCTCTTACTTTATCTGGTTGGGAATCTAGGAAGTAAGTTCTAAAAACTCACCTCACTCCATTACTCCTCACTCTTTCCTTGTTTTGGGGTAAATATTAAGGGTGGTAAATTTTTAAAAGTCGCTTCATCCCATCACCCTACTCTTATATTGATTTGGATTAAATTTTTAAGGTGGATAATGGAGTTCCATTAGAATATCTTTCGAGTCCCCTCATTCCATTAGCGCATTCACTCCTACATTGTATTTGGGTTAAATATTTAGGAAGTATTTTTTATTGTCCACTCAACGCCCCCCGGCTCGAGGTATCAACTCTAAAAATTTCTAAGAAAAATGTAAGAATTGCGATCAATGCGTTGAAAAGATGAAAAAATTGCAGATTTAGCGTTGAATGTGGTTGAATGCGTTTCGGGAGGGATTCGGGGGGGGGGGGGGGGGGGTAATTTACGGTACGGGTACCGTAAATTTAATGGTACGGGTTATTACGTCACAAGTTAGCACTCACACTTACCGTTATCACATTGAGAAGTTTTCCTCCGGTTGAAAAGTCCAATAATAGGTTTATATAGTCCATAGGCGACATTCCATTCTGTTGTCCAAATCGTGCGTATGATTTTATTTGATACTTGCAGCATACTGTATGGTCTAAAACAAAAAATACTTCGATGGTTTGTGGGATAGGGGGTAAAGAGGGGGGGGGGGATTGGTTTCGAAAGATTCCTATCTTGGCTCGCGTGCTTGGCCAAATTTGGCTCGCGTGCTTGGCCAAATGAAGTTATGTTATGCCAAAAAATTAGTTTAAAAAATTCATATTTAATCAACTTTTATATTTAGAAAGTTTTGTGAGAACTGAGCTGAAATGTGCTGAAATCATGTAACAAATGCGCTAAAAATTCAACACATTGAGTACATAATTTCAGCGCATTTTAGCACTTTTCAATGCTCTTTTTTCTACAAAATTTCATTATTAATATAAAATTAAATTAATTGACAGGAAATTCAGAAAGGAGTGCTAAAATGTGTTGAAATGCACTGAAGTTGTTTAGGAAATGCGATGAATTTTGAGCTCATTTCCTTAAAAATATAAGCGCATTTCTTACGTTTCTTAGAAACATTCAGCGCACTTCTTCTATAAATGGAGCGCATTCAACGCATTTCAGCGCATTTCAGCTCATAAATGCGCTGAAAGCTCGAGACAGAATAATATGAAATAAAAAATCCATCATACATTTGTTCAGGTATTGTAATGAATTTAAAAAATGTTGACGGGGAAAAATAAACAGCGGAAAAATGATGAAGGTTTGAAATTTACCTCGAATTACAGCAGTTCAGTATTAAATTTTATCCTGAGATAAAACAGAATAGAGAAAAATAGTCATTCAGAGATCAGAGTTTTTTTAATATCGCTCTATAAGAATGGAAGGAAATCTGTTCTTTTCTGAACGTTACTCAGACTTAAAAATGAGCAGGCAAAATAAAGATCTCAATTGCTGCAAAATGTGAATAACATTTGAACATATCAAAATAGCCCCCGAATGCACACAGAAACTTGATTTTAAAAAAGGTGGCATAGCCGTGATCAGAGATTGAACAATAAAACTGCGTAACTTGAAAGATCAGTTATGAACAATTGATTTCTGTATCCGGAATCGATGAAAGTTCAACAACTATGTAATAAATGCGCTGACAGCCGAAGAAAGATAATTTTTCAGTGGAAAAAAAATTTCACAATAGTCTGTTCATTTTTCTCTTTTTGTTCATGGAATAAGAACCAGGAGGAATTGCGACTGTTTTTGCAATAAAACCGTTGTGACTTTTGTGATGACTTAAAGCACATTTCTTGTAACTCTCAACAGTTTCCGCACTTTTTTCTACGTAGTCAGCGCCTGTCTTTCACAGTTTCTACGATGAATTGGATTTCAGAGGTAAACTCTTCCATAACTATCCGTTCAGTTTGTTGAATTTTCTTAATTTATTAATTAAGCTGAGTGCCTTCAGCACATCAAGAAATAGTTGCAAAAATCAGTCATACGCTGATAATTTTGTTTTGCCTGCTGATATCAACGGAATGCTTGCATATTTCCCAAAACTATCTTGTAGAAGTTAGTAGCTATCATATTAGTTCAGTGGTCTATTTGACTTTTCGTCCTCGTAAACGGAATAAACAGGTAGAACTTGACGGGCATTAAATTCTGACCCCCCCCCCCCCCCCCAATCACTCAACCCCCATCTCTAAGCACCAGCTTGGTTCTAACGAAGCCAAGCGCTCGCTGGTTGTTTGAGAGCAATTCACCCGACGTCAGTCGGTTATGTCTCCTGCATGTGCACCTTTACCACTTTTCTTACATAACATTCAGAGCCTCAGCTATATCGTTAACCCTGGTCTTTCAGCATTAAATAGTTTCTAAGTTTTCAAACAAAGGTTTCCAAACGTTCTAAAAAGTTTTCTCAAATTTCAGTGAGACAAACCGAAAAAGATTACCCGTTTTTAATTTGAGAAATGCAGTGATAATGTTTTTTTTTCTAAATTTCATTTCAATGTGTGCTAACGTTTTATAAGAAGTAAGAAGTGCGCTTAAGGAATGCGGTACAAGTACTCACTGTTTTTTACTGTTGTGGAAATTTTGTATGGAATGTGTTGAAAACTTTTGTTCATATATAAAGTTGAGCAAAATTTCTGTAGGTAACGTAATTGGGAACTCTTTGTAAGAAAGTACGTAAGAAATGATTTTTCTGATTGTCAAAGAGTTCAATTATTGTCAAAATTAATAGAAATTTAATAGCAATTTAATTTCAATTTAATAGAAATTGTGAGAAAGTTATCAAAGAAATCGGCGGAATGTACTAATTTCATTT
>NC_134477.1:54833971-54918971 GCF_964194025.1 Convolutriloba macropyga
GCATCAAATCGCCGTTAATGAGTTTTCGGATGCTCAGTTTTCACGCACAGTGTTATCGATCATAAATGATTTCTTAGTAGTAATACAACGATCATTATGATTTCATAAACCTCATGGATCGATTTGCAGCAGTTTCAAATAGTCACGTATGGTTTTTGATTGCTTGCATTCTACTAGCAGTAATATTTATCATTTATGACTTCTTTGAAGTCATAAAAGGGTCGTACTAGGAAATGCGTTGTAATTTATATGACATCATTTATGATCCTTGTACGGCTAAAATGAAATTTCAACGCGGGTTGGCGATTTGGCCTCAAGTAAAAATAATACGAGTAACACTCAAAACCTGCTTTTGTTTCTCATTTTCTACTTCAGACATGACCACAAGAATATCCTCACAGCTTTGAAATTGAGCAAATATCGGAGCAAATTACGACGATTAAAAATGTGAAAAAATCACTCAATTTTTGCCTGAAGCTAAAATAACATAATGATTACCAGCCTCCTAATACAAATAAAAAAAACTATGCTTACTGTTCCGACCCACTTTTGTGGGGGAGAGGAACTTTATACTCACATGGGTTTTTTGTTTAGTCAAATTTTGTTAAAGTATTGTGAATAGGAGACCGTTTTTTGTTGTTTTTTTCATATTTTCCGTATTTATGACCAAATTTTCGTGAATTGTTACAAACGTCAGCGTTAATGGTATTGATTTTAAATTAAAAATTAGAGTAAGGTTGCTGAATTGTTTTTTGGTCAGAATTTATGCTAATTTTCTCAAAATTCAGATTTTTTTTGTCAACAATGGGAACAAGTATATTTTATAGCCCAATTTCTTTAAACTTATTGGAAGTAGAAATTGTGTCCAGCGTAGAATATGGAATAAAAAAACTTTTTTCACTTTTTTATAGGAAGATATCGAGGGTTCAAGAGTTGTGAATAGGAGACCATATTCCGTTGTTTTTTCATATTTTTTGTATTAATGAACAAATTTTCGTGAATTTTGCTGTAAAAAAATGTTACAAATGTCAGCGGTAGTGGTATTGACTTTATCTTTAAAAATACAAGAGGGTAGCTGAATTGTTCGACGTGAGTTTTTTGGCTAGAATATATGCTGAATTGCTCGAAATTCAGACTTTTTGTCAAAAATGGGACCAAGTATGCTTTTTTAAGCCACTTTCTTTAAATCTCCCGGATCTAGACACCTTAAAACTTCAGTCATACTTTTCGCTGGCTGAAAAAAAGAGTTATTGGTACTCCCACTGGCATTAGGAGTCTTCGAGAATTATAAGTTTGCCAGTTTTTTTGAAAAGTTTACCTCGATAATATTGCAGCATTATCAGGGCTGATTTTGATCTCACTATGGACCTTTTGGTTTTAAAAAACATTTAGGTTTTAAGATGCCGAAGCTTTTTCTCAAAATCTCATAAACTTTATATTAGTTACTGACAAGAATTTAAAATCAGGGCTCAATTATTAACAGACAATAATTAACGAAAAATGAGACCCTTCAAACTCATATTACAGTTTCAGAAATAAGCTTATGTTTTTTATGGCTCTGATCAATTGTTTTTGTAGAACCTTATGAACTTCTTATATTCCTCCTTCATTTGTAATATTTTTGTATTCCAATGTTTTATTCTCCCCAATCAAAGATCCAATTGGCATTTTAACAGGTATAATTGTACATGGACAATGTTTTCAGTTGTTATCTAAGGTCTCTTATGACTTTGATTTAATTTGTTTTAAAAAATGTCGACGGGTTTTCAACTTTCCCACCATTTTCTCTTATTTCTCTCAACTTCTAGCGTACTCTCCGTAAAAACAGGTAGAAACCCATTTTCATGTTATCTATAATCTAATTTTCGTAACGGTTTTATATATAACTAACGGTTTCTTCGTTTGATACTACGAGTTTTCGGATTTCTTTTTTACTTTTTGGGCATAATTGCACAATTTTTAGCATCATTTTGTTTCCATGTCAAATTACAAACTCATTGACAAGTCCATGCGAAGGAAAGCACAGTCGCAAAAATGCTCAGCGTTGTAAAAAGCGTGTCTGAATATGTTAATGTTTTTTTGGAATAGTTTATGCTTTGGTTGAGACACAATTCTCTAGCAAAATTTAGTGGACACATTTTTATTTCCCCTTATCTTTGTCTTTCTTTTTGTTGTTGTATGACATACATTTGAGAAGGATATCTCTCAATAGTTTCTGCAGGACATATTACTGAACCTATTAAATGATTTCATTTTGTAGTTCTTTGTTGTAATGAAATTCAAGTTAATTCTTTTTTGAAAAAAAAAGATATATTCAACAGTCTCTTTTTGATCTCATTGTTCACACCAAGTAACCCAATCTCACTTATAAGAAGTCTCAAAGAATTTTGTTAATTCATACAAAAAAGTGCGTCAGCTATATGTTTGTTAGTTTTTTCTCTGTTATTTATGTTTTGTCTGAAGGCTCCGACCATTTAATATCATTCAAAAATTTCGAAAATTTCTTTACTGTTTTTGTGTTTCATTTTGTTGTCATTTCACAGTAGTTCTTTTATCACGACGTTCAGGTGAGAACCAAGGGATGAATTATAGTTCTTGTAGATAACATCTTCTAACTATTATGAATTGAACACTGGTGCCGTAAATTTTCTCTTGAAGCTTTGGCTTCTGCTTGTATTTTTTCTTATTTTGCAAACTCGTGACTTAGTCTCATTATTAATAAGCCCAATTGCCACCCTGTGGTGCGGCAAGTTAATCCATATCTTTCTTTGAAATCTTATGTCCGAATTGACATTTGAATAAATTTTTTTATAAACATATTTGGGTTTTTGAGCTACGCCAGTTTTATTTCTTTTTCAGTCGATTTGTAGGGAAATCTCTTTAAAGACAGGTCACAACTGGTTTCCCGAGAGCTCTAAATTAATCTTAAAACCAATTTTAAATTCAACCATTCGTTTTTCGGATTTGTTACTACTGTTACTCCGAGATTTATTAAATTTATTGATTTTAATATATTCGTTCATATTAAAGGTTTTTTCTTTTTAAATTTCAATATTACTGGTAGGTCGGAACCGGCTTTGAAATAATGCCCAATTGAACATTTTTATGCTATTAGTCATTATTTTATGGTTTTAACGGCTTCACTACCATTTCCGCGCAAAGTTGATTTGCCGTTACTTTTTATGACGTTCTTTGTCCTTGTCTTTTTTGTCGGCCTGTTAACCAGTCGCATGAGGTCAGTTAGCATATCTGTTCTAATGACGTTTAGGACAATTTGTTTTCTTTAAGTTTTATCTGATGGCAGTTTAATTTTTTGTGATTTTTAAATATAGACATCGAGTTTTGGTCGTAATTCATGTTTTTTGTTTGATTTTTATTATTGTCTAATCTAGGAGTCCTAATAAGAACAAATTTAATCGTCCCTATAAGGTAGCATTTTTTTATTCCATTAGTGGTTTACCGAACGATATGTATGTTTTTGCAACTTTTCTATCTCTTCATCATTTGGTAGCCAATTAAGTCAAGAATGAGGATGAGCGGGTCGGAACATTATGCGCGTACCTACATTATCGAGCCTCCTTGTCCAAAGAATTTTAACTAAAAAACTTGAAAGTCTTTTCACTCCACGCAGTTGATATTTGTTGGTCTTTAAAATAGATATTTTAAGATGAAGAAAAAGACCAGGTCAAGTTTGTGACCATATACCCACTAAATGAGATAAAAAGTCAAATTTATAGCGAATTTAGAAGAATGATGATCCTATCCTTTTATGCCATTTAATTCCTTTCTTTTTTGTTTAATAATTTCTTGACACGGGTAATATGAAAGTTCAATTAATGTCAGATCAACATTTCAGCAGGCTTTCAGCTCATTTTTGTGAAAAATTCGTTGAATGGGCTGAAAAAATGTGAAAGTTTTATAACAATGTAATCTCAGCTGTAGCCCGGGTTGATGTTTCTTTGATTTCATTGCACTTGATTTCTGAGTACCGTCTTATTGCAAAACCAAAGAAATCATATATAATCCTATTATGATTACCAAAAATCATACAGCTTGTTTTCCTCACACATTTTTAGAGGAATTACAATGAAGCAAACTATTGTTTGTTAAACAAGTTAAAAACATGAAATCGATGGAAAACATTTTCTGTCCTGATTGAAAATCTTGCAAAAATCTTGAAAGTTTTTTAATTTTCAGCTACAGTGATTACTTATGTGACTCCCCGGCATTCATTATGTGATCCTAGGAAAGTGTTTACCTGAAACGAGTGCATTTGAAACCAAGCGCATCTGGTCCCTTGCCGTTCGTGGCATTCTGTGGCAACACAAACACAAGTGAACCCCACTTTGGTTCCTGGATAAGATTGGACTCATTGCCAGATGAAGTACACACAGCTGAAAAATTGTTTGCTAGAGTTGAAGATATCAAAGTCAACGATATCATCGCAAAAATTTGTAAGAAAAAATTGGGAAATTTTTCCATTTGTCAACTCATTTTACTGTATATCTTGCATAATATTGCCATAATTCCTCAGTCATAAGAGTATTTCAACAGGATGATTGGTACATGTTTGTTGCGTATTATCTAAAAATTTCACTGTAGAACCTGTACCGAATCTCAGAGAGTAATTTTCCCTTAATTTTCGGTAAGAATCACACATAATTTTTATACATGGCAAAAAGGCATACTTTGAGCTGTACTTGGGTATAATTTTTGTCATTTGGTAATATGTAACCAAGGGTTTGGGCAGGGCAAACGTGGTTTTTGCGGTCTTTCAAATTACAAATTGCATTTTGTAGTAGACAATTTTTAGAATTATATGTAATGTATTAATTCAACTTAATGGATGTATTTAATTTTCACAACATATGATAATGCCAAAGAATCTTTCTGCACAAAAAGTTCTTTCTGTGCTCTGCAATATCATTTTTCGAGATTGAGTCGTCTCATTGTTTTTCTATCTGTTAACTATTTGCAAGCATAAAATAATTATTTAGCAATATTTAGAATGCAAAAACTGCTAACATAAATACGCAATTTTATGTAAGTACAAACTGAACGGACATAAGTAGAAAAGGATCTTTTCCGTTTGTGCCCCCCCCCCCGTACGCTATGCGCTCCCCAGTTACAGAGCACGTGCCATTACATAGTAGATCAGTTCTGATCATGGCTCTTATTAGACATTTCATGATAAAATTCAGAGTAAAATTCTGAACTTAGCATGAACATAATGAACTTCTGTTCTGCATGTACCATGAACATAATGAACTTCAAATCTGCATTTACCCTGGACGTTAGGAGTTTTTGTTTGATAAACAGAATTCATTTTGGAGCGGTTGGGATTTCTTGTGACAGTTGTTAATTCAATTCAATCTTCTTGTCTTCCTGTTGAATAATATTCTTGTCTTCTTGTTCCATTTCATTCAATTTCCATTCAATCTTCATTCATTCAAATTCAGTTGAGTCTGAATTTGTCAGTGTGACCTGGTGGTTAATTCAATTCAATCTTCTTGTCTTCTTGGTCATTAACCTTCTTGTCTTCTTGTTCTAATTCATTCAATTTCCATTCAATCTTCATTCATTCGAATTCAGTGTGATTTGAATTTGTCAGTGTGATCTGATGGTTACTTCAATTCAATTGTCTTGTCTTCTTGTTGAATAATTTTCTTGACCTCTTGTTCCATTTCATTCAACTTCCATTCAATCTTCATTCATTCAATTTCAGTTGAGTCTGAATTTGTCAGTGTGACCTAGTGGTTAATTCAATTCAATCTTCTTGTCTTCTTGTTGAATAATCATCTTGTCTTCTTGTTCCATTTCATTCAATTTCCATTCAATCTTAATTCATTCAAATTCAGTGTGATTTGAGTTTGTCAGTGTGATCTAATGGTTAATTTAATTCAATCTTCTTGTCTTCTTGGTCAATAAACTTCTTGTCTTCTTGTTCTATTTCATTCAATTTCCATTCAATCTTCATTCATTCAAATTCAGTGTGATTTGAATTTGTCAGTGTGACCTAGTGGTTAATTCAATTCAGTCTTCTTGTCTTCTTGTTGAATAATCTTCTTGTCTTCCTGTTCCATTTCATTCAATTTCCATTCAATCTTCATTCATTCAAATTCAGTGTGATTTGAATTTGTCACTGTGATCTAATGGTTGATTTAATTCAATCTTCTTGTCTTCTTGGTCAATAAACTTCTTGTCTTCTTGTTCTATTTCATTCAATTTCCATTCAATCTTCATTCATTCAAATTCAGTGTGATTTGAATTTGTCAGTGTGACCTAGTGGTTAATTCAATTCAATCTTCTTGTCTTCTTGGTCAATAACCTTCTTGTCTTCTGGTTCTATTTCTTTCAATCTTCATTCATTCAAATTCAGTGTGATTTGACTTTGTCAGTGTAATCTGATGGTTAATTCAATTCAATCTTCTTGTCTTCTTGGTCGAAAACCTTCTTGTCTTCTTGTTCTATTTCATTCAATTTCCAATCAATCTTCGTTCATTCAAATTCAGTGTAATCTGAATTTGTCAGTGTGATGTGATGGTTAATTCAGTTCAATCTTCTTGTCTTCTTGTTGAAGAATCTTCTTGTCTTCTTGTTCTATTTCCTTCAATCTTCGTTCAATCTGCATTTAATCTTCATTCAATTTCAGTGTGGTCGAAATTTGTCAGCGTGATCTGATGGTTAATTCAATCTTCTTGTCTTTGTTCTATAATCTTCTTGTCTTTTTGTTCAATTTCATTCAGTCTTTTTGTTCTATAATGCCAAAATGCTTTATCATGCTCAAGGGTGGCCCTTCAAATTTCAAACTTAAATTCAGAAGTTTGGTTCTGAATTTTCCATGAACAGTATGAGAACAGAACTCAGACTAAGCACACAAAATTCATAAAAAAACTGGATTATGCATTTTGTCTGAACGGAATGCGACTGTAATTTGCCCTTAGGATACTATGAATCAGTCCTGAATTAACGTTTTACAATTGGAATATCATGAATCAGTACTGATTAACTGTGGCACTCGGGTACGGGGGGCACAAATAATATGCGCCCCCTAAGCTGGGGGTGGGGGCACAAACGGAAAAGATCCGAACAAAAATAGACAAATATTGTTTGGCAGAGATGGGTCTTCTTATTCGCAAATTAGACTAACTAAGACCATATGTATAAATTCGAAACTAACATAGCCAGAAAAATATCGGAAACGACCCAACAAAGTTGGACAAACTCGAGAACCATCCCAGCTGGTAACATAACAGAAACCAAAAAGAAAACAATCCAAACAGATTAACAAATTATTGAACTATGATTACGAACATTTTACAGCATCAGCTCTTGATAGTCAGCAAAACATTTGGACAGCATGGCAAAAAGCAAAAAAACCTCGGCAAAGATCTTATGAAGAAAATAATTACCGTTTAAAGTAATTTAAACTAAATTTAGTAGAAATGGTCTACTACAGGTCTATTGAAGGCGTACATCAATTTACAGGAGAAAACATATGGAATAAGATGAAAATCGCCGGAAAAATGAGTTAACGTTCTGAGAATAATACTACAAAAATAAAGGAACAGTTGCGTTTTTCTGCTTCGAGATTATACTATCCCTTCACAGCCCTCTTGTCTCGCCAATGTTGTTATATGAAGCTAATATGTTCGCCAAAATGTAAGACGAAGTGAATGCGGTGAATGGTTGTAAAATCTGCGGTTCTTACCGGTCATTGCAATCGATTTTCGGTTGATAGAATTGCGGCTTCGATTTCAGTTGTTAATCAAATTTCAGTTGTTTATTGTTTCTGTCATATGCAAAATTTAGTTGCGTATTGGCGTCCGAACTATGCTTAGGAAACTAATGTTAACAACTGATCGTATGCTCTATCACACCCTGAAAATTTTCGACATCCTTTTTGTTGAATATATCTTTTGGGGGATCTACTCAGAGTTCTGTTTCTGCTGCATAAACATTTCCGACTAACAAAATTTGATTAAAAAGACAAATAGACAACAATTTGGTACTGTGAGTTTTAGCAATAGTAAAGTTTACACTGTGAGGTTATCAGACCAACTCCAAAGATGATTCGTAGAACATATTGCATGTTGAAAATATGATAAACAAAGTTTTATTAAGGTCTGATTTTGAACGATAAAAAACATTAGAGTGATTACTGAAAAATTTATATTCCGGAAATATGTACAAGAAATGTGGGTTGCCGCTCTTTTTTTTGTTTTCTTGAACTTTTATCCTGTACTGCAATTTTGTACAGTCTATTAAGGTTTTGGACTAATTTTTGTTTTTTTAATTTAATCCTGCGGCTCCCATTTTGAACAAAAATTAACGATATAATTACTATGATTAATCTGATCAGCGTAAAAAGCAGATTATTGCAACAGAGCGATCACTTACACGGCAATTCCTGGTATAAGTTTCCATATACGTACTAACATAATTTTAATGTGATTACAACCCTTCGTTTTCATGATATAAATTACTTATGCCTGAATTCCCAATTTTGACCAACCGAATACGAAGATCTGATTTGTGGTCAGTTTTTCATAAAAACCAAAAAAACAAACTCACGCTTCTTATCAAATTTACTCTTAAAACACGCACGTGCACATTTTAAAATGCCGAAAGTCTGCAGCGCCAGAAGTCAAAATGCCAGAAGTTGCTACTTAGCCAAAAGTTTGACTTCTATTGACTTTCGTCATTTTAAAACGTGCGCGTTTCGTGTTTTAAGCATAGTTACATGACTCTGCAGAAGTCATTTCAAAACTTTGACTTGTTTTCTCGAACTGCTTCCCAGTTCTCGATAAACGCCAGAAGTTCTCAGTGACTTCAAGCAGAGTCACTTAACCATTACTTCGGGTAATAGCGATTCTACTCAACCAATCAACATTGTAGTGTTTATCGGAAAACTTAGTAAAAGTTGTAGAGCTATTTCAAAACATTGTAGGGGGGCTGCACTTTCGAAGCTTGACTGTAATGATTTTTCGCAACAGTACCTTTATCACAGAGGACCAATTTACCACATTCTGTTTTTTTTTACTTTTGACACTTCATTAAAGATTTTTTCTCAAAATTGTCGTAAGAACTAAAAGTTTTAATGAAGAGCAAACCAACTAACTTGTCGTTAAAGATTAACAATATAATTTTGACTTTTTTGTCTGCTTCATGTTTTCTTCACGTTTCCTTTTTCTCTCTTCTTTTTGAAAAAAGTGTTTTGTTAACAATGACACTCTTTAACTCGCTCAAAATTTTTTTCACTCGTTTTTTGAATTGATGTTATTGTTTTTGCTTGGATTTCAAATCTTAGTTAGCGTTTCCCTATTTACTGAAGCAGGCTAACTGCTGACTAATTAAAGTGACTAAATTTATGCAAAATGTAATTTTTGGCGCTGACACTTTCTGATACTAGCCAAAATATTTCTCAAACAAGGAAACATTGAAACTACAGTACCAAAAAAACATGATTGAATTGAGATATTGAATTTCTATGTTTGATTATCATAATTGAATTTGGACAGTGTGGTTGTAGTAGCAAAGAAAAATTTATAGTGGAATCTAATTCTAAAAACTAATAAAACGAATCAGTTTTTAATACTTGTTATTCATCTGATGAAATTAGGGTCAAGGCATAGTTTTTTGAGCCACGGCTTATTTATTTTGTCTGATAAACACAGACTTCTGTAAGTTAAAAAAATTCTTGAATTTCAACTTATGAATTAATATTGAAATATTTACACTACAAATAATATATTACTTGTTTTTATTCTGTTTTGCCACCCCCCCCCCCCCCCGCTTATTGGGCTTATATCAATTACTTCCCCACGCACACGTGCTATTTAGTTACATAGTTACGTGCTATATAACAACATATAATTTGTAACGGGGGGGTGGAGGTTGTAAAAACACTGGGGGCAAAACAGAATAGATCCGTTTCAGACTTAACATACAATTTATGACATTATATGACACTATTTGTTAGACAAAACATTATAATTTTAACTTTTCTTTGATAAACCCTGCTCAGATATTATAACAATCAAATTAGTGAAACTGTTTTTGCCAAAATTATCTTGAATCTTGCTCTCAGCAAACGAATACATTTTTACAATCTTTATAGCACGTTGCTATATCAGTCAATGCATTTCTCAACGAAAACTCGTTGGAAATAAAATAACTGAGTAATATAAGTAACATGTAGCAAATGGCCAGCTTGAGTTTACTATATGGGAAAAAAAAGTCCAGAAGATATTTGCCTATTTCAGTGTCCCATAAAGTGCAATTGGCTACCAAGTAAGAAATGTACAACAGAAAGCCAATCCAAGCAATTGACCAAATCCCAACTGTTGCCACCTTTAATATTAGAACCAAAAGTTCAAATAATGACGTCGTCGCCTTTTTCAAGACTAGGGTGAACCGATCTATCGAAAAAAATTCAAAATCTTCAATCCCATCGTGTGAAGACTTATTATCTTCCGTTTCATCAATAATAACCAGCGCGTCCTTGCGAATTTCGGGGAGGGAAAGAACAAATTTGTCACCTAGAAAGGGCGAAATTTTTTGAAATGAGTTTGAATCCTCGCACTTTTCAACAACCGATGAAAATTTTCTCTGATCTTCAACTGCAACCCTATCTGTGTGCGCAAAAGTTTCGTTAGAAAGAAACTTTGGATATATTTCATTGATTGCCGCTTTAGTTTCTGTTAGACCATGAGCGTTTTCATCAACCCAATCGCTTTTTGCTATCCGTTCTTCATTCTCGATGAATTTTTCGTCGCTTGATGGGTTTGCAGTTTTCGCGATATGAGATATGTCAATACTGTATCCGTCATTTTTCCCATTTTCCACAAAATTTCCACAAATTTTCATTCTATCTTCAATAATTTGAAGCCTCTCAAATAACGTTTTTTTCGGAAATTGGCTTATTTGATGCGGCACGTGTTCAATTGCAAACAAAAAAATTTAGGATTTTTATTTTAGGTTGGTGTGAGTTCACGGTATGACAAGTTTTTTTAAAATTCTACGCAAACGTAAAGTGTCTCAGCAATTCAAATTGAATCTTTTCGCTCCGGTAAAATTCTAAGCTTGAAAAAAATTTGGCATAACTGAAGGGGTACTTTAAGTCAAAAGATATATACTTTTACTTCTATTTTAACTTTTGGTTTAATCATTTAAAAATATTGTTTGATTTTTCCGACTTTTATGATTAAATCGTTCTTCAAGCTTATCTGCGATAAGCAATTGAGATATAAAACGTAAAACCAATAGAATAAAACGTGCTTTGTTTTGTCTAACAGAGCCATAAACAGTTAATTTACTTAACATGCTTGAAGATCTTACAAAAGGGCCTTTTAACACAAATCAAACTGCGTTTAATATTTAAAACTGAGAGCTAAAAAACCTTCTATGAACAATTATTATGCTGTCAAAAGTTGAACGCTTACGAATTAACCTCTTAAACAGTGTGTATACATATATATGTACATCGGCATCTCATTATCTGAAAGTTTATATGAAGTAAAATAAAAAATGTTTGTTGTATTTATTCTCAATTTCTTTCAGCGAACTTCAGTAGAATATATGGACGCTGTGATCAAGGTTTTAATACGATAATCACCCTTTATATAAATAATTAATATCACCCAGAATTTAACTTTGTCAAAAAAAGTTATACATGTTCTTAGTATTAGGTCTTCAGCTTGATGATAGGATCTATTCTATCTTGCCCACCCCCTCCAGCTTAGGTCTTATATCTCCTACGCCCAAAGGCACACGCGCTATTTTTTTACATAGTAACATGTTATATGCCAACATCAATTCTAAACTAAGGGAGTAAAAAACACGGGGTGGGGGGGGGGTGTGTCCAACAGAACAGATTCGATGATAGTACAGGGATGAATACATTTAATGGCACTCTGTTTGAGCCTGGATGAATTTGTCGGTGATATAGTTGTGCGATCCCGTTTTAAAGCATTTAATATTGATTATAGATTGCTTTAAATTTTTCTGTTTTTCTGGAGAGGGGGTATAAAAGCTACTAGTCAACCTTGACATAGAGCAGAAAGTGAGCATTTACTTGAAAGATTTTTTTAAAGAAAAATACAGTTTTGCTCTACCAAGAACGTCAGGATTAAAATACCTGATAAAATTTCTAGAAAAAAACGTGTTGTGTTTTTCAAGATACAACTATTCATTATTATGAGATTGAGTGAATTTCTAATGACAGTTAGACCTCAATTTCGCTGTTAAAGAAAATCAACAATAAAGTTAGACTCAATCACTAATTTTGAAAGTTGATCAAGCAAGAAGTCATTTTTTCATACTTTTTTAAGCGTCCCACTTTTTTTCAAGATTTCACGTTTCATATCACACTAGACTTTCAACTTAAAGAGTTTTTCGCTCGCTTTTCACACTTGTCTCGAAGAGTTCAACCTTACAAAACGGTATAAAATGAGCAATCAACTGAGAAAACATCTTGGAAAACATTCTTGGAAGCCTTAAGGCATGTTTCTTGGAGAATTTTATTGGAAGCCCCATTATTTCTCATGAGACAAAGCACACACACACTTTTCGAAGATAATTGAAGGGGATAGTTGAAAACGGGAAACAGTCACAAAATATAACAACTTCGGCAAAGAGGACTTTTTTAAGGTCTATAATTGGGTCAATATAAAGAAATATTTTTAAAAATTGCTCATTTTTCTAAAAACCATAAAAAGTGACAATGAGAGTGGCACAACATAGCCGGGTGACGACCTCTGCGATCCATTCGCTCCTACAATAATATCAAGGAATTCAGAAAAAATATCATTTGGTTTGAGCGATTTTTTTTCAGTTGTTGGATTGATTCGCTACTCGAGAATTGCAATGTTACTATAAATTTTAATTGATTTCTCTCTGAGTTTTGAACAACCAAATTGAGGTCTAAATAAGTTAGACTATAATTCTGGGAAACCTTGGACAATTCGAGCTCAGCCTCGGGCGCAAGCGCCCTCGGCTTTGAGCTTTAATTGCCTTAGGTTTCCAAGAACTATACTCTAACATATACTTAAAGCCTACTTTGTATTAAAAGCAGATGTTTATAAAAGTTTTTCAAATTTTGGTAAAATAAAAAATTTTATTGGGAAATTTTGATATTAACTTTGTAGTGCTGCTGTTTTTGGATGGAATTTTGAATTAGGAAACACATAAAACCTGTGATGATGATATCATCTTGTTTTTTGTTCACTAAAAGACAGAAAAAAAATGAAAACCTGTAAAATACTTCACAATCAGTTGAAAAGTTGAAAAAAAAATCAAATCAGCATCAACATAAATTCCCAGGCCGAAAAAAACTAAAAAATTAAGTAAACGCCAGTTTTGTCAATTTCGGTACTCAAATTTTATCTATCTAAGTTTCAAACTTATATCAAATAATACAAATGAATGGAAAAAGGTACAAACAGATGATGCTAAGTACAATGGAATGAAAAGAAGGAGAGAAAAACCCTATTTTTTCTTGTATCATTGACATATTGATTTAAGTAGCCAACAAGGGTGCATAGAAGCAAAACAATCTGCACAAAGGAAAATTTAGTGTTATTTGAAAAAATATTATTCAAAAACATCAAATTATGTCTAAGCAACTTATATTGTTATAATAAAACAAAAGTCTTATGAAATAAAAGTCGTTTTTCTTCGGAAACAAAAAAGACACTTATAAAAACCAATTAAAACTGATAGCATATTGCGACTCCTAACAACAATTTAAAATTAGGTTGAAACCCGCAAAAAAATGTTTTGCCTTTAAGTTGTCGATTTAAGTGACATAGTTTACAGCTAGACAGTTAGAACAACCAATGACAGCAGATTCAAAATTTTACCGAAATTTTTAGAAAATGAATGGTGTCTTATTTACTCTCTAACTTCGGTTACTAAAATAAGACGACTGAGCCACATTTATTTTTTAGAAATCTGATGACAATTATTAATATGGTGAGTATGAGACATGACAAAAAAAATAACGAAAAAATAAGAAAATTAACGATTGTTTAAAACATAGAACGGAGTAATTTTTTGTTTAATAAATCACAAAACCGATTTACTTGGTTTTAATGAGACGCAACTCAAACTTTCCAGTTCTAGAGCAAATATACAGGTCGGACTTAAAAACAATCAAAAAGAAGCAACCGTCGAAAATCAATTAAAAAGTTTGAAAAAAATTATTTCTAAAAAAAGCAAAACAAATCAATTAACCCCGAAAGATATAGAGGGTTGTTAATGGCTTCTTAGAAAACACTGTCATCCTTTCATTACACATATTTTGTCACCGTATTGCTTAAAGAGCAACTGAATCCGTGAAAACGATAATACAGAATGTCGTAGCCTCATAATTCACAATATGACTCAATATGGACTTAATAAAAACTTTAATACAATATGTTTTGCTATAAAGATCAGTGTTTAACATTTCACTTAATTACTAATGTTACAAACTGAACAAACAAAAACTTTGTAGTCAAATTTGTTTGAAGTCATTGGTTGTCGCTGAATTATTAAAAACATTTTTCATAAAATTTTTATCTGCGTTTTGATTTTTTGTTTTTCTATAAAAATGTTGTATTTATCGTTACAAATTTTCTGTTTTTCATTTTTTATTCAATGATACAGGATACGCAATATTTCATCGTCAGAGTAGTATAACTCTTCGATTTCTCAGCTTAAAGCTATTTTAGTTAGCCTAATTATTTTAGTTTTGATTAGTTTAAAGAACTTTTATTAGTAGTTTCTTTGAAAATTCTAGGTTCAATATATGGACGACTCAAATTTTGCGCTTTTAAAACATTATAAAATGACAAGTTAAACGTTGACACAATAACTTTTCAAAAATCTTAATTGAATTTTACACAATGTGACCCAGAATTTTTTGTGGAGCAGCCTTTGTTCGCAATCTGATGAGAAGTCTACTTATTGTTTTTAGAAAACAAATAACAACACATGAAATTGCCATTAAAATTTTTTTGTAAGAGTATTGGGATCTTTTCCGTTTGTGACACCGGAGGATTATAGCGAATAAAAGTTTGAGCTAACAGAAAACTTTCGTCAATTAAAACAACTTATCTAAATGAAATAGTCGATACAAATATTTTGAACTGAATTGCGTGTAAACTTTTAAAAATTTAGAGATAAGGTCACTTATACAAGTATGAAAAGAGTAAGTTTTCACGGTGCATATTTCAACTAAAATATGTTCAGTAATTGCGGCTCGGTAGATATTACAGATAAAAATCAAGTTAAAATAAGGATATAGCTTTTGAACAAAATTTGTGACTAAGAATTGAGAGTAATTAAGCGAGAATTGAGTTCCATAACAGTTATACAAGGATACGAAGTATTGCCAAAACGCAATCAATTCCCAGTTGAGATTAATTAAATTCGGACAGAAATGACAACATTGAAACATTGAGAGTTTTAAGCAGCATTTTGAACTTGAAAGTTTGTAAGCAACAATCAAGATATCTAAATCGCAAACGCAAAGCATCCGAAAAGTTAAAGAATTTGCTGGTGGTCATGGCTGTTAAATTGTAATGCAAATATTGGAAAAATAGAAACTAAAACTCTTAAAAACTTTCAGATAATTGTGGGTTATCATAGCTACTTTTTCTGAACTTTAACCTGGCCTTAAAAATTTTGTAGATTACTGTTTAAAGTATAATCAGTTATCAGTGCCCAATACGAGAGCGCTTTCTGCTGCCTGAATCTTAAGGATGCGTTCATCATGATTTGTGGACATGCTTGTGTCACGTGAAGAATTGAGGAAACTTCTCCAAATACTAGTGTCGAAGATGTTGAAGTTGATGTTTGCACCCCAATGTCACATATGTTGCTGGCTATGCTCTGTGCGTGCCAACCTCTGTATTGTTTAATTGTTTTTGTTTTGACGAGATTGGGGTTGCTTTGCGCTTGAAGAAGGACCCGGTCGGAGAAGAGAAGTTGTCAAAATTAAGTCGTTTGATGCGCGAGACTCCGTTTTTGATAGAAGACCAAAAGCTTTTGCTTTTGCACGATGGTTCGTTTAGTTTTTTCAAATTTTTTTTCGGCCGTGATAGGATAGGGATATCATTAACTGCTTTGATATAGATTGTTCATTTTTCTCCTCGAATGAAGATATTTAATCTGTTGTTGATTCTGAGTCGCGCTTGATTGAGATCTCTGTGGAAGAATACTCGAATATTTTTTCTTTTGTTGTCTCTTCAGTAAGTTGAAGAGGTGTGCGTTCAACTTATACTGCTAATCTAGACGTCTTTTTGGCATAAAAACAGAATTTTGCGAAATTGGAGTCACGGATTGCGAGTTCGGTTCGTCCGGGTTTTTTTTTCTGAGATCAGTTTTTTTCCGGGTTCTTAAAATGATCAGGTTTGTATCGTAGAAACATGACCAAGCACAAGCCATCCAACATCTTTTTGGCTATCCCTATTTTGGGCTTCTTTTTAGCAAAGTTTAAGCTGGAGGGAAATTTCTGTTAGTGACAATTTCTGAAAGATCTGGATGAGACATTAGGCGTGATTTGCCCAACAACTGGATGAGACAATACTGGTTTGCGTTCGGGGTCGATTTATGTCAGTTCTAGTTCAACTGTGTTGCTGTGCAATCTTTTCTTCCACTTGTCTTATCCGATCAGTTGTTCCCCCTGCACTGATCCCAGATTTAAAGTTTTATTGAGAACTTTTTATGTGGCAATTCTTATTTGTTGGGTTTAATTTTTATATTGCTTTTAAGTGTATTAGCTTTGCGTCCTAACCGACATTCGCATGGTGACATTTTTGTTGTTTTTGATTATAAATCCGAAGTTGATATAAGATTGAGTCAAAATATGTTTTCAAACTGATTTTTTTCTCTGCTGCTTCTTTTATTTAAAATGAAGGTCGTTTAATTATTGGTATTAGCCTTTCAACAAATTTTTTTTCGTTGCGGCTATGTATTGACGAGTCAAGTAACTCAAAATTAATTTGCATACAAAATGTCTTGATTTTCCCAAATCACTATTGCTGCTGCTGTCCTATTTCCATATTTGCACCAACATTTAAGAGTTGTTGCGGACCTAATATGTCTCTCGGTAATTCCTTCTGAGTATCGCTATCTTTGAGGTTCGTGGTAAATATATCGCTCTCTGCATCCTTTTCGTAATTTTCAAAAATTGCAATGCTCTTTGAGTTTTTTCAAGAAACCCAAGAATCGTTCCACGGCTTTACAATTTTATCCTTACGAGAAAAGATGATGCATCTATCGAAAGTGATGAATCCGAACGAATGAACCTTGCTTCCAAAATTTCCCAAAGTTGTTTACTATTGGATCCGTTGATGACATATCGTATCGTGATTAGCACTGTTGATTAAAAATTCGGCGTCCTTCAATGGCAATACCGAGGTACATTAGAGTTACACTTTTTGGTTGACTTTTGACTCTTGAAATGCCATTCAAGCGAGAGCTCAGCGCTGCTAATCTGTCCGTCTCGTTCAAGACAACGCGTTGCTTCTTCAATTTGTGTTTCGTACTTCAGTTCCCAAGGGAGACGAACGCGGTCAGGTTTGTCTACCAGTAGTTTGTTCTTGATTATATCTTCCTTAGCAAGGCTTCCCAACCTGACTTGTAATCGCCGTTTTTTTTCCACTGAGAGTTGGTTGTCCTGTAGATTGTTCCCAGAACTGTTCGAGTAACAGGAGAGTTTTTCTTGCTGTGCTGACTGCCCCATGTCTAATCAGGGCCTATGAGGGCCTTTAGTTTGGGTATTAGCGATGCAAAATACGCTGTGAACAATTACTGTATGAATCGCGAAGGGACTCAAGCTTATTTTGACTAGGTCTAGCACTCGCTCAGGAAAAAGTTAGGGAATGGGTACAACTAATTTTTAAGTAAAGGTGTCGTACAGATTTGCAATCTGTAGATTTGAATTGTTTCGTAGCGCCAATTAGCGTTCTTTACTTCGGCCAATTTAAGAGTGAATTGGCGGAGCGAATTCAGACTTTATTTTGTTATTCAAATATTGACTATTTGAGTTACAAAGTTTAGGCTGATTTGGCGGAGCAAAATCACGTTCGACTAGTTATCGGGTATTTCGCTTAGCGATAGATACCAAATTTTAGATGCGTCTGAATTTAGACTTTGGCGAATTGAAATCTAGTTAAGAGAGAGTCAACTATTTTGAATTACGAAATTGAGAAGAATGAAATTAGGCAAGATTAACAAAACTGCTTCACAATTTGTTCACAAGATAACATTACTAAATTGCGGCAACTTACAATCACGAGACAAGGTGAACAGACAAAAGATCATGCATAGGATATAAACAAATTAACAAGTATAAAATCATAGGATTTGATCTTCAAAATTAAACTGAATAAATGAACAAATTAAAATAGGGAAATTGAACTAAATTAAGTTAAACAGAAATTGAACTAAATTGGTTACACCAAATTAATGAACTCAAACTAAAAATGTACTATTGTACCACATTTCCCCCTTGGCGGAAATAAATAACATGTTATTTATCAGAAAATTAGTAATCAATATGTACTTGTTAAATAATTAATACTGTAATGTTTTAATCAGAGTTTTGAATGGCCAGTTTTACTCATTAATCGCTTTCGCTTTCATAATATCTCTCCGCTTCGCCAACTGTCATAGACAACTCTGGTTCCTCGTAATTCGGAGAGACGTAGAATTGAGTGGGATAGGAAGTTGTTGGGGAGCATGGGCCGACTGTGAAGTTTGACTCCTCTTGATTGGATTGTGCTGCGGCAGTTTGTATTGCAGAGATTATGGACTTGTTTTCGAGTTGTTGTTTTTTAATGTTTTGCCGTCTCTTCTGTTTTCCAATTGCTGCAGTACTTGGTGTTGTGGGAGGGCATGATTGAATTGGAGTCACAGATTCATCCGATTCTGTGGTCGATATGTCAGAGCGTTTTCTCTTTGAAGGAATTAGCGCTGCGGATGCTTTCGTGGCTGCTTTTCTCTTCGGTCTGCTTGGTGGCTCCGCGATAATGATGCTTGAAGTCGGTAATTCCATTGGCACTGCGAGATCGTTATTTGACTCTGTGGTTTGATTTCGCGGCGCCGTTGTCTGTTGTTTCCTTGGCTTGGTCGGCATTCTTACTCGGAGGGCGCGTGTAACATTAGAGTGAATGGACGACACTGTGCTGACGTCGTCTGCCACTTTTCTGTGTTTCATTTTCTTTCCACCTTCTAACTTTTTTCTTAATTCCTTTGCATGGTGGTGAATGATTTCCTCCGTTGTTTTTCCCGTGGGGAGTTTTGGGCGTCTATTTGCATATATTTGCAAATCTGTGTTTCGTTCCGCCTTTGTGCCGAACTTTGCGAGGTCAGAATTCCTTATTGTAACCTCTCTCTTGCCCGGTTCTTTGATTACTGAGGTGTTTTCGGTTGTTTTAATAACTGACGATCCTGGTGCAAGTACGTCATATAGACCGTCGAGACTTTTCTTTGATCGTTTTATTTGTGGTCTCTTTTTTGCCTATTTGAGCTCCAGTGGCGATTCTGTTCTTGGTATCGGTTGGCCAACATCTGGATGAGAAATTAATCTCGATTCTTTGTTTGGGTCGTCCCTCTGTCTTTTCATTGCCTCTTTGGCCAGCTTGTCCTTGTTTATTTCCATTTCAATGTCGCTTCGCTCATCATTGTTCCAATTTTCGTCTGTGATGAGCTGGTCCCATTTGACAGTCTTCAAATCTAAATATTTGTTAAGAATATTTTTGTAAGTTAAACTTTTTGATTCGGGATTAGTCGTTATATTGCTTAATGGTGTATTCGCTTTTCTGCCAAAATGTGCCTCAAAAGGTGATATTCCAATAGTCTTTTGACGACATATTCGTAACTGATAAATTATTGAATTTATTGATGCTTTCATATTAAATTGATTTTGCGCCGTCGTTTTAATACAAGCTAAGCGATTCTTGATTGTTTGAATGAGTCTTTCAACCAAACCAATAACTCTGTGGTCGTGTATTGGCGCCTCGATTAGCTGTATGTTATTTTGATTACAAAATGTTTTAATTCGATGTCCCGTTTGACATCTAGCCTGATCCAATCTAATCGCGCGGGGTATACCGTGTAGCAAAATATATTCTTGAAGAAACTTTAAAATATTATCTGCATTGGCTCTATCAAATACTTTTGCTGTTGGGAATTTCGAAAATCGATCAATACATGCAAGAAAATAAATCTCTTGATTTTTCTCATTATAAATGGGTCCTCCAAAATCAATTTGAATCTCTTCATTAGGAACTGTACATAGCTTTAATGGTGCCCATTTATTTGCTGGTATAATAGGTTTTAAATTTTTACCAATTTTGACACATGGGTTGCACTTTGCTGTTTTGGTGGCAATATCCCTGTGCATGTATGGCCACCACGCGTGTGTTGCCATATCCGTCATTCCCCATGTGCCAGGTTGAGTTGCGTGGATTGCGTCTACATACGCATCCTTGATAGCATGTGGGAGTGCAATTCTGTCGTCTATGCAGACACACCCATTCTTCACGTGTAAGTCCTTCCAGAAGGAATGAATGTAGGGTGAAATTTGTCTACATCTATCTTCATTGTCCGTCAAAATGCAGTCGCGAATCTCTTTCAAGATCGCGTCCTTGGTTGTCAGGCTGGCCATGAGAGAGCTTGAGAAGATCTTTAAGAGCGCGAAGTTGAAGGAATCCATGTACAAATCGTCTACTGAAGGCGAAGTGGCTGTTGTATCTGTAGTAGGTGTAATGGGGGTCACAGGTCACAGGTGTAATGGGGGTCAAAGGCCCCGCCTCTGCAAATCTGACTCTCGAAGGGGTCGATTGTTTAACAGTCATTAGCGTGTCGTCGTCAGAAGGTGATCGAGACATCATGTAGACGTTCTTGAATTTTGTTGCAATTCGTTGAAAGTGATTTAAATTAGAGTGTGACTGTTCGGTGGGTCGGTTTAAGGCAAAAAGCGAGTGAGGAATGTTAGTTGTCTCGATTTTGGGGATGGAATTTAAATTATTTATCATTAATTCGCTAATTGAGTCGTCAATTTGCGTGCTTGTAGAATGTTCTGGATTTCGCGGTGCGAAATCACTACATAAGTTATTAGTGGAATTTGGATTATTTACGACGCAATTTGTAGATTGATTTCGCGCTGCGAAATCGACGTAATTTTCAGCATTTAATAAGAAGCGTTTCGCGCTACGTTTAATTATATCCAATTTAGCTACAATAAATTGCTCGTCGTATGTGCATATATTAGCAGCTTGTTGATGCGGGTCGCGAGATATATAATCCACTAACCCCATTTTTGTGCCCGGAAGGTGATCAATCGAGAATTCAAATGGTAGTAAACGATCTACCCATCGTGTCAGTCTACTGTTATATGATTAATTGGATCTGTTTTCTCTCATAATAGAGAGAAGGGCTCTATGATCAGTTATCACAGTAAAGGGTTTGCCGTATAAATAATACTTAAAGTGTTCCACTGACAAAACAACACCCAGAAGTTCTAGTTCGTTTATGCTATATCTGTCTTCAACAGAGTTCAAAAATCGCGACGCGAATGCTACAGTATGCCACCCATTAGGTGTTCCTTGTTCCAATGCACATCCCAATCTTTTACGCGAGGCGTCACATTTAATTCGCGTTTCTAAATCCGGGTTGAAATGTTTATTTTCAGTGGTTTCCGTAATTTGTTCTTTTATTAAAGAAAACTGTTTATCGTGCTCTTCCGTCCAGAGAAATTTCGAATTTTTCTTAAGCAATGGTCGGAGGGGGTAACATAATTGTGACAAATTCGGAATAAATTTTCCAAGATGGTGTACAGATCCCATAAAAGAGCGAAGTTTTTTAAGATTAGTAGGTGCCGATAATTTTCCAATTGCATCTGTTTTACTTGAAAGTGGGGTTACACCAGATTGTGTAATATTATGACCGAGCCATTCAATCGTCTCTTTTGCGAAATGACATTTTGCCAGATTTATGCGTAAGTTTTCCTGATCCAGTTTTATTACACATTTTCGTACTAAGTGGAGATGTTTTTCGATTCCACCTCTACTAACGATCAAAATGTCATCTAGGAAAGAGAAAGTATTTTCTAAACCGGCAAGAGTACAATCAATAGCTTTTTGGAACTCCGCCGGCATGTCCGTCAGCCCGTAAAATCCAGTTTTAAATCGATATGTGCCAGTCATATCACCACTGACTATGTTGAAGTTACAATGGCGGGCCGTATCACTGTGTAGCTTTAATTGACTATAAGCGTATTGCAAATCAAGAGTTGTGAAATAAGCGGTCTCCTGCGGCGCCGTTGACAGTGTTTGTGAAATCGTTTGAATTAGCGAATCTATATTAGGCATTTGATACTTGTTTTTATGAATAGCTTTGTTTAGGATTTTTGAATCAAGTGCTATTTTGATTGACTTGTCCTTTTTTACCGTAATGACAATCGGAGATATGAAAAATTGATCTGAACAGTTATTTAACTTTTCGATATGTCCTTTGTTTAACAGTTTTTCTAATTCAATTTTCACTTTCGGTTGGAGGTGAATGGGTACTTTTCGTCCTTTTTGATGTATTACTCGATAATTTTTGTGAAATTTTGAATTGACCGTGTGGTTTTTTGATTTCCCAATTCGGGAGATCAGATCAGGAAATTCCTCTGCCATTGATTTCTTGATTGCACAAGGTGGATCTATATTATTAACTTCAGATTGCGGGCAAGGCTTCTGAGAAATTGTAATACCTAACTGGTCAAAAAGGTCCCGTCCTAATATTGGTCTAAATCCATCAGATACAACTGTTATTTTTGCCTTCTGTATACTCCAATCATTGCATTTTACCGGAGTTTTCAAAGTGCCAAGAGGTTGGACGATATCATTCAAAAATGACTTCAATTCCAATGGTCTTTTCTCCGACCATTGTGATTGAGTACAATTGAACATTATTTCTCTTGCGAGTGACATATTAATAATGGTACAACCACTACCAGAGTCTAGATGTAAATCACAGTTTGTGTTTCCAATTGTTAATGTTACATTTTTCAGTGTCAAATTTGGGGAACTCGTATTTTCAACAGTGGCAACGTAATTATCATCCGAACAATCATAGTCTGAATTGATTTGTGCATTATAATTGATATAATTGACGTTTAGACTTTCCTGGCTAGAATTTTGATTAGATGTTTCTGCCGTATCTATATTGTTAATGCGATTAGTTTGTTGAGTGTTTCTTGTAGAATTAAGTCTTCGACGACAAACTTTAGCGAAATGGTTTTGCAAACCACAGTGATTACATTTCTTACCCATTGCGGGGCAAACCTGACGATGTGTAGGTGTCCAGACTTGACCACAACCACGGCATCGCCAATGGATGCACGATTTGTGACTGTTCTGCTTGATTGACGTCCTCGTACTCCCGCGCCGCGAAATCGATTGAATTGGTGTACTGTGTTTACCGTACTGCCAGTTGCTCCGTTATTAGATGAAATTCTTTGCTGATTCTGATTACCCATTTCCATGTTTACTGCAATGCTGAGTGCCCTCTCTGGTTCAACTGTGTCCCTTAGAAGCTCCCGCTGGATGTCATCGTCTAGCATGTTAGTGATGAAAATGTCCCTGATGATGGCTTCTTCACGGTTTTCAAAGTCACAATTTTCAGCCAGTTCTTTTAAGATGCTTCTTTTGCTTCCGAGAGAAGAACACAAATCGATCGAATGTGATGTTTCTTGGGCGGATAAAGGCAATCTCCATCATTTCCCAGAGTTTTAGGGTAGTCAAATCGTAAATGTTGTCGTGCGGGAATTTTTGTGTTAATAGTCGTCTTCCTTCAGTACCAATACTTAGGTACAACAGAGACACGCATTTCTGATCACACAAATTTCAAGGACGCTCCCCACATAGTATTCCCGCTTCGGGTATTTTTTGACACTTTAGTTCCCATTGTAGCTTCAGCTGGTTGTTTCTTACTCTACGTTCTCTTTCTGCTTCCTCGGTTGTGTCGTCAATCGGCATTTCGTACTTCGGTTCCACTGGCAGGCGAACTGTCGATGGTTTGGGTTGAAGCAATGTGTCTATAGTTATGTTCTCGCGAGCAAGAATCGCTAGTTTTAATTGAATTCTCCATTTCTCCCATCTGATTGGTGGGTCTGAGGTTGGTCGTTCCCAAAATGGCTCTATCGACAGCGGCGTTTTTCTCCATTCTCGAGCTGGCTGCGCCATGTCGTACAGACTTGCAATCTGTAGATTTGAATTGTTTCGTAGCGCCAATTAGCGTTCTTTACTTCGGCCAATTTAAGAGTGAATTGGCGGAGCGAATTCAGACTTTATTTTGTTATTCAAATATTGACTATTTGAGTTACAAAGTTTAGGCTGATTTGGCGGAGCGAAATCACGTTCGACTAGTTATCGGGTATTTCGCTTAGCGAAAGATACCAAATTTTAGATGCGTCTGAATTTAGACTTTGGCGAATTGAAATCTAGTTAAGAGAGAGAGTCAACTATTTTGAATTACGAAATTGAGAAGAATGAACTTAGGCAAGATTAACAAAACTGCTTCACAATTTGTTCACAAGATAACATTACTAAATTGCGGCAACTTACAATCACGACACAAGGTGAACAGACAAAAGATCATGCATAGGATATAAACAAATTAACAAGTATGAAATCATAGGATTTGATCTTCAAAATTAAACTGAATAAATGAACAAATTAAAATAGGGAAATTGAACTAAATTAAGTTAAACAGAAATTGAACTAAATTGGTTACACCAAATTAATGAACTCAAACTAAAAATGTACTATTGTACCACAAAAGGGCTCACATATACAGGTGTGAAAAGAGTAAGTTTTCGCAGTGCAATTTTTAACTTAAATCTTTGTTCAGTAATTCCAGCGCGGTAGAGACTACAGACAAAAGTTTGCGCAAAACGAGGATATAGCATTTGAGCAAAATTTGTGATTATGAATTGAGAAAAATTTAATTTAGAGTTAAGCTTCTTCAAAGACGTAAAAATTAGTCTAAAAAGTCAAAAGAAGGAAAATTAGAAGAACTAATTGCATGAGATAATAGCGGTAAGCAAACATAAGATAGACGCGCAATTATCTAACTCGCTGACACATGAAATTAAAGCATTTGGCCATGCCTCGCGGGCCACGGCCATGCCTCAGCGGCCTATGGGACTTGATATGAAACTATCACAACCGAACAAAGTTTCAGAACCGTTCTCAAATCTGATTAGTTAATATCTCTTTTTCGGCTAATATTCCATTCGGCTAATTTTCCTTTCGGCGAATATTCACGGCACCTTCTTCAAGGATGTACTATTATGCGAAAGAGTGCGTATCACAAATAAGTCTATTGTGTTGAGTTTAACTGTCCGCGTTTTCGGTATTCATTAATATAGCTGTTCTGCGAGAAAACGGTTGATCAATACTTAAGATTACGTCAAATCTCCTTGAAACTACCTATTATTGAACAGTTTAGATAAAAATTATCATTTTCGGATGGTTAACCTAAAAAGAAGCTGTATAATTGGATTACTGACGAATTAATGATTATTAATGATTAAATTTGCTAGTAATACTGCTGTATCAACAGATACGATATTAGGCACATCTGCAAAAAATTATGTTTAATATGCTGAGCAAAGCCGAAGAAACAAGAAAATTTCAGCGAAAAAAGCTGCCGAAAGCCCGAAAAATGCTGGATAAAGTTCTCAAAATAGCTAAATTAGAGTTGAAAAATTGCTAGAACGGCTGAATAAACGCTGAAAAATTTTTGAGGAGCACTGATTTATCGTTGATTTTAAAATTCAACAATGAACATTTTAAGGTTTATATAAACGCTGATTTAGAGCCGCTTTTTAAATCCGGCTGTACGTTGATTGTTTGATCACAGGAATTTTGCCTTGACTGGTATTGATTTCATGATTCATGTATCTACTCTGGGGTACTTACATTTGACGGCAGTTGATAAAAAGATGAAGAAATATATTTGCCTCATTGGTAAAATTTATAAGCGACGCAAAGTTTAGATGTCAAAACTTCAATTGATGCTATTTTGTGCTGCATATTCAATTATAGTAAAGATTATGAAACAATAAAATATCAGTTGATGTGATATTTGTGGATAATTATACGTTTTGCTATTATCTCTTGACCCCGCAAAGGTCACAATCTCTTCAACAGGTGAAATTATATGCAACAAAAATCTAATTACTTATTTAGAAATATTTCAAAGAATTACATTCCAAAGCCATAAATAGAAGAAATATTGTAATTTAGTTTAACTTTTAAGCCCCCTTAACCACCACCCCGGTTGAGGTCCCCAGAAGAAAGACTGGTATACGCAAGAATTGAGGTCTGCACATGAATGCAAAAAGTCTGGTGAACGCAGCAATGCCTGGAAAAAAAAAGCATTTTCCGTCTGGGAGGGTCTGGACATGTCGGTTTCCGTCTGACATCTTCTTTGTTCTGATAACTTATATACAAGGGTATGCCGAATTCGTGTGTAATCAAATGAAATGACAAAAATTTGATACCTTAGCTATCAAAATATTAATAATAATAATTTTAGTTCCAGCGAAATCGCAGCGGAACAGCAGAAGGCGACTTCGGCATGTTCTCAGCTGCCCTTTTTCTTATTACTCCCCACATTTCAGACTGTTCTTTTTATGAGCAGCATTGCTCTTTTTTGGTGACTATGGCCACTTTTTTTGCGTCTGAAATTTTCACGTGGTACCATCATTGCAGCCGACATATAATATCAAAATATTTTAATATATCAAAATAATACCTATTTACTATAGTTGTTTGTAAAAAGTGTCAGTCCATGACATATAATTCATTCTGGAATAACAAGAAAGGTTATTCGGGAGAAATTAAAGAGCCCTAAGGAAGTAACCAAAGATTTGGGGCGATGCGTTTTTCTAAATACTGTCACGTCAGCCTTTTCATTGCATATATGTCAACTCCCTTCTTCTCAAACCTTGAATAAACTACCACAGATTTAAGGAAACAAGAAGCTGTTTGCCGCCAGGAGAAAATGTTCTTAAAACGAAAAAAAATTTCAACTAAAAGATGACTCCGAACCGGACATTTCCCCAGTAATTTTTAAATTGCTGCATTTAAGAAAATGCTAAATTTATAAATTGCTGCATTTAAGAAAATGCTAAATTTAAGTTTTTGCTGAAACTGAAAAAATTGCTGAGAGTAGTATGGTAATCCGCCATATGACTGTAGGGGGGGGGGGGGGGTCCGACCCCCCCCCCCCCCCTACAAGACTTTCTACCTTTGAAAAACAGAATTTTGCGTCAAAGTTTTTTGTTCTAGTGAAAAGGCGGATTACCATACTTGTATTTTTTAGGAAAGTTTCATGTGGGTATTCATATATGGGAAGTTTTGGAATAATTCTTCCACCGCGCGCATGAAGGGTATTCATTTTGTAAGTTGAACTTTTATTCCATTTTGGAGAGTTGGAATTGTTTAAACTTGGCAAGTTTTGTTTGGTCTATATAGGGTTAGGTCTGAGCTGAATTTTAGACTTTCACTAAATCTTTTTGGTGAAAATATAAAAAATCCAATATAAGACACCAGAAGCCTAAAATTTTTGAAAAATTTCAAAAATTTTTTCGAAAATTTTTCAAAGATTTTCAAAGTCCTAAAATGGTCTGAAATGGATTTTGCACTATGAAAGAGCACTCAAAAATGATTTTTTGTTGACTTCACTTTTTTCACCTATGCAGTATGGGGGTCGAAACATAGAAAAATTTCAATTTTTTGAGAAAAAAATTCCAAACTTTTTTGAAGTCCTAAAATGGTCTGAAATGGATTTTGCTCTATGAAAGAGCATTCAAAACTGATTTTTTGTTGACTTGAAAATATTCTCAGATAAGGTCTCTATTATAAAAGATAGAAAAAATTTCTTGAAAAAAAGTCAATTTTTGTTGACTTGATTATTTTGATACATAAAAGCAACTTTTGTTCATTTATTTATTTCTCTGTTTGAGAATCAGCATGACAACCATTGCGACCATAGATTTGAAAAACATTCATGAAATTTACAAACAAATAAAAGTTGACTATCCGGATTATAGTGAACGATTTGTATACTTTTTGGCAGCAAGTCTTTATTTGGACCCAGACATTAACTTAGAAATAGTTCTCAAGCTGAGACCATATGGTGGCCTTATTGGTATAGACAACTCCTCGTTAGACACTTACCTGAAGTCTTATAAATTCCTTCGATTACATGCAATACTTCATGACGCTTCAGGGTTTATTGCAGAGCATAGTCAGAAAGGCCCTGGATATTCCTACGTTTTACCTTGTCCAATCACAAACGCTTATATTGGTCACATGACTGGTCTAACGTTTTGCCTTTTCGTGAAAACGTTTAAAAGGAATTTGTTTAATTTGCTGGAATGTTGAATTCTGAAGGTTTTGGTCACAAAAAGACCGGTTTTATAATTAAAGAGTTGTCGATTTGCTCAAACAATTATTCAGATACAATCTTATTTCTACCGCCACTGCCATACAATTCACTTTCCGCTAGTGAGAGGAAATCTCATCAGTGGGTTAGTAGGTTCTTACACGGTTTATCTTGGAGCACTGGCAGTTATCCTTACTGGTTTCTATCCCAAATCTTTATCGCAATTAAACTTCGTTTTCCATCCGGAAAATTTTTGTGCAAAAGGAAAAGAGAAATCGGAATCACTGCAAACTTTATTACAGAAGGAAGTGGTAGATTTGGACACTCTTTTATGCCCCAAAGTTGACGAAATTTCTCATCCGATTAAACATTTTTCTTGTACTTTACACGCTTTCAACTTACCTCAGAAACAAAAGAAAAAATTGTGCTAAAAGAAAAGCACAGTTTTATTTCTATTGGCTAACACTGCCCACCAATGAGCCGTCGAGTGGAGAAGGTAGCTCCTTCAGTTCTTCAAGTGAATTTATCTCCAAGTTTGACAGTATGCAGTTGCGTAACGAATGATAATCAAATAACTCTATCTTTGGTCAGAGAGGAAAAAACAGAATCACGAGGGCAATCTATTCTGAGGAAACAACAAATTCTTTGCAACGTAGCTGAGGTTGAGACGCTGAAAAAGTATCTCTCACTGCTTGAATATTTTCAAATGTACCATGTCTTTACAAGAGAAAATGAAAAGACTGAAACTAACCCCTTTACCTATTCACAAGTCGCCAGCACCGGTTCAAGTGACCCTGGACGACGAATTTCTCCCTGATGAAATCAAGCAGGATGTCAACAAAGGAAACGTGGAGTCATTTCTCTACTACGCAAAGGATTATGGCATGCAATCGAACTACAAAGTGACTAACAAGAAAGAAGACAAAGACTCTAGATATACTACATATGAATTTTTTATGGTTGAGAGAGTTACTAACAAAATAATGAGCTAACTCAAAAAAACTGATGTTTTAATTCATTTTTGATCAAAACGTCTTTTAAAATGAGTGATAAAGAAGACCAGATAGATTCGCCTGCTGGAATAGGTTTGATTGATTTAGTTTTCAATGAAGAAAATCAAGAGAGACGCTCATGGAAATTTTGTAACTCTAGACTGCCACGATCAGAAGTAGTGTATTTTACTCAAATCGTAATAATACTGTTTCTTAATGGTGTGTCCTTGATTAAACTTGTGTTTTTCTATCTTGATTGTGAAGAGTCAACATTTTGGTTTTCATTGCTTTCATGCACAGTTGGCTACGCGCTTCCTAATCCGAAGCTATGAACAAGATAATTTCAACAAGCGATAGACTATTCATGGCTGTTTGTGGGCCATCTTGCTGTGGTAAAACTGAGCTCGTATTCCAAATGCTACTGAGAAACACCTTTTACCCAAAATTTAAATCTGTTTACTACTTCTATCAACATGAGCAACCAAAGTTCAGCTCTATAGAGCGTAACTTGAATATTTTTTTCACAAAGTTTTCTGGATTTGATTTCATTTCACAGCTGGAAAACTGTCTGCTTGTTTTTGACGATTCTTGTGAGGAAATTTTTAATGACAAAGAGTTTTCTAAACTCGCAACTGCTGGACGTCATAAAAATATTAGCGTCATTTACGTTAAACATAACTTATTCCAACAGAGTAAATGGTCAAGAACAATTGATCTCAACACAACCCACATCATTTTGTTCAAATCACCTAGAGACATACAGCAGATCGCCTTTATTGGCAAACAGTTAAACAACACAAGTTTTTTAAAAGAAAGCTATGAGTTAGCAACAAAATTACCCTTTGGACATTTACTCATCGACTTGGATCCAAAAAATTCAGACTCCTTGCGTTATTGTTCAAATATTGTACAACCAGGTCCAACAATTTTTTATCTACCTTCCTCCAAAGCAGTTATAACTAACTTGACAGATGAGAGAGAAAGAGTTATGTATGCTAAAGCAAATGCTCGAGCTGTCTGAGAGTAATTTCAGAAAGTTCGTCAAAGAAGCACCAAATAGTTTTATAAACTTTCTATGTGAATGTTTGCTCAATGTAATCAATGGCAATGTTCCAGTCAAAAAGCAGTTACTTAAAAATTAAGAGGACTCATTTCAGCAGTTACTATCAAAGGAAACAGGTCTGAAGAAAAAGCGATTTATTTTAGCGAAAAACCAGAACTTATCAAGGCAATAGGATTCTCGTGCTATCTTTACTTGAAAGTCAAATAATGCATGCAGAAGAATTTGTTATGATCCCCAAGAGAATGTTCATATCAAAAAATCCAACCAAGGAAGAAATTTTTGATAATCCAATATATCAACAAAAAGCTACTCAGTTATCACTCCTACAAAGATCTAATCCAAATTTTGAGCAAAGCAGTGGAAAAAAATTAAAAGATGCTGACACAAGCACTGATGGATTGATCACGAGAACGAAGAGTACCGGTGATGGAACAAGTGATCCAGAAGACGTAAAATCAGAATTATTTGTTAGTGATGACAGTGAAATTGAACCCGTAGTGAAAAAACGGAAGGATTCAGCGTTTGACTCAATAATGCTAGAACTAAAATTAATGGATGAAAATAAAACAAAAAGAGCTGCAATTATCCTGAAAAAAATTTTTGATTCCGATACTGTTTCTATTAGTGAAGAGAATAACGTCCTCCATATTGAAGATGAACCTCAAGGAGTGAAGGTGACAAATTTCTTGTACAATTTACAACAACCTACCAAAAAAATTGACGTGCAAAAAGGTTCAAAAATATTGAGTGAACTTGATATAGCAGCCCATTTGGTGTACAAATCTCATGCAAAAACAGTTCTCGATGAGTTTTACAGCGAAGAAGAGGAAGAGCAACCGACTCGAAAACAAAGAAACAGCAGCAGCAACAAAAACAACCAAGAGGAAGATCTGAAACAAAAGAAAAAAGTGCAAAGCCAAAAGTCGAAGAGAGCAAAAAGAAGACAGACGAAGACACGAGTAGAAAAGACTGGGCTTTCTATAGATGATGTGAAGAAACTTGACAACCTCTATTTAAAAGGACCTGCGTCATTTGGAAACGCAAAAAGACTGCAAAATTTGAGTAAATTATCAATGAAAGAAGTAAAAATGTATTTGGAAACAAAACCATCTTTCACCAAATATCGTTCACGTAACCTCAGATTTCCAAGGCTTAAAGTAATTGTTAACGACCTAAATGAGATCTGGTCCGTAGATCTAGCATTTGTTTATAAACTTGCAAAGTACAACCGTGGTGTAAAATACCTTCTTGTTGCAGTTGACTGTCTCTCAAGATATCTCAGGGTTGAACCACTAAAAACAAAATATGCTACAGAAACTGCAGAGGCTTTCAAAAAGATGATCAAACATAAGCAACCTAAAAAAGTTTGGGTCGATGATGGGACAGAGTTCCTCGGTGCTTTCAAAGACCTTTGCAACAAACGCGGAATTCATTTATACAGTACGTTCAGTGAGAAAAAGTCTGCTTTTGCTGAAAGAAATATACGTTCCATCAAAAATATAATATACAGATACTTAGAAGAAAAGTGGACCTATTCATATCTAGATAAACTGGATTCATTTGTTAAAACTATCAATTCTAGAGTTAATCGAACAATCAAAATTGCTCCAAACACAGTCACAAAAAAAGACGTTCCGCGGCTTTTATCGTTGATTGCGAATACAACATTTTCTCAAAAACCAAAAATTTTTGTTGGTGATCTTGTACGAATACTGAAAAAAGAGGAGACGTTTGTAAAGGGTTACAAACAGTCTTTTACAGACGAGATTTTTGAGATTTCGTCCATCCCAACATTGAACCCTCCAACGTACACTCTTATTGATACCGATAAAGAAATTATTCAGGGTAAATTCTATCAGCCCGAACTCCAATTAGTACGAGAATCTCCTTTGCAAAATGCCAAGTAAACGTTTTGAAGATGAATTTACGGTACATGTAATTTCCTCCGCTTCGATGGAGATCTTTGATCAAAACACATTGGCTTCATTCAGAAACTTTTTCAATGATGAAATACAACTGTCGGGAGACCGGAGAGTAGCTTTGAGTGGAATTATTTTTCCAACAAAAATAGAACACATCACAATTGGGGTCCTAACTTCTTACAGTTTGGGTGGTTTAGAAGATCACCAACGGAATAGCTCTGGAGCCAATGTCATATCACGTCCATACAACGGTGAGCAATTAGCTTTCACGCCAGGAACTTTTGATACTGTGCCACAGTTGTTAGCTACCATTAAAAGAACTGTTGGTTTACCAAATTTTTCTTTCAGAGAAATTAAAAGTTCCGGTAAATTAGAAATTGTCTTTGGAAAATACGAGGGAATTACGTTTTCAAGCGATGAAATTCCTAGCATAATTGATTCAAGGGTTTGCAAATAAACTAATGAAAAAAGATGATACCAAGGCTTTTATGGGTGACTTTCCAGCTGATCTGTGCGCCGGGAAACTATTGTTATTCATTTATACAAACATTATTGAGTATCAATACGTGGGCGATGCGAAAGCACCTTTATTACGAGTCATTGATTCAAAACAACGGTTGAAAAACGGTAGCATCTGCGAGCTTGAACCAACACACAGAATAGTTTTTTCGAATTTGGATTACAAAAAACTTCTTTCAAATACGATTCAATCAATTTCTATAGAACTACGCACCGAGACAGGTCAGTTAGTCCCCTTTTCAGGGACCGGTAAAGTCATTCCGACGTTACAATTCTGACGTTACCTGACGCAAAAAATTTGGTGAGTAAAAGCAATGGAATCATACTATACCAATCAAGCATCTGCATTGCCTTATTTTTCGGGGCACTATAGACAAAGAGGTAGCGGTTTTGGAGCTTTAGCAAGTGGCATCGGAAGAATCGCTCTACCTCTTGCAAGAAAATTTATTATACCAGCAGCAAAACGTGTTGGAAAAGAACTTCTGTTACAGAGCGTACCAGAGTTAATGGACGTTGTCAGTAAAAAAAAATCACCAAAACAAGCGCTGAAAAACACGATATCAAATACGGTCAAAAAGCAAACAGGAGGCTCATTGGCACTGCGAATGAGACAAAAACGAATGAATCGTAGACGATCTAAACGTTCAGGTTCGAAAGCGAGAAAATGTAGCAAAAAAAGAAAGGTAGTCATTTCAAAACACAAACAGCCAAAGAGAAGTCTGTCGGATTTCTTTGCTAAAGTTAAAGATGATCGGTAACATGTTACCAACAGAGGCAACACATAGTTCCTTCGATTTATTTGAAAAACCAGCGCTTCTTGTAACTTTTGATGGCAGCTTTTGTCAAAAAGTAGGACCAGTTTACAGTCCTAATGGACCCATGCTTGAGTTTGAGGTTGGTGGAGACAGAAATAATTTTATTGATCTGCAAAAAATTTTCCTTGAAATTAAATGCAAGATAGTTCAGGCATCTGAAGCTGATTTAAAATATGATGCTGGAGCTGCAGCAGATGTAACCAAAACAGACGCTCCTTACTTTTGTAATAATGTTTTACATTCACTCTTTTCTGACTGCATAGTATCAGCCAACGGAATAAAAATTTCAAATGCAAATGGAAATTATGCTCACAAAAGTTTCATTGAAACTGAATTTTCTCACAACAAGGATGCAAAAGCTACTTGGTTGGCTTGTCAAGGTTATTCGTACGAGGATAATCCTGGAGCGATAGCAACAGCTGAAGTTAACAGACGAAAAGCTTTGGTTAGACAATCTGCTGAATGTACTTTTTATGGGCAAGTGGCAGTAGATTTTTTTACATGTGATTGTAATCTTTTGAGTGGAGTCACTCTGCGAATTTCGTTTCGGCGATCAATAGATGATTTTCTAATAATTTCTGACGATGCTGGAAAATCAAACAAAGTGAAAATTATTGAAGCTAATTTGTATGTGAGAAAAATGACGCTGAACGATGACGTGGTCTCTGCAATTGAAAAAACTTTACTATCAAGCCCAGCGTCATATCCTTACTTGGAAACTATAACAAAAACATTTCTGGCTTCCACTGGTTTGCAAAGTTGGAAACAAGAAGATGTTTTTAGCAGGGAGCCTATTCGACGTCTTGCCATTTGTCTTAACACAAATGAAGCCTTCTTAGGAAGCAAACAACTCAATCCTTTTCACTTTCGTAAATTTAATCTGGAGCAAATTTGTATTTACCGAAATGGACTCCCCGTTGCCGACAGCCCCATAAATACAGCTGACGTAAAACGCTTGTACTTCAACACAATGTCAGATTTAGCCTACATCGATAATGGGCATGGAATTAGTTTGTCTGAATACCCCAACCATTTTATTATGGTGTTTGATCTCACCAGCACTCAGCAGGCTTCACATGATTTTTTTCACCCTGAACTTACAAATTGTTCAATTTCAATTGAACTTAAATTTTCAGCGGCATTACCCAACAATATAGAAATTTTTATTATTGGGGAAAAAGCAAGCACTATCTTCATTGATTCTGCCCGAAGAGTTTCAAAAAATCATATTCTTACAAACTGATGGATGAAGATGAAATAAACAACCTTGTTCAAAAGTTAAACTTTTGAAATACAAGTTCCGAGGTGTGTTTGCAGCTGACAACTTCCCTGTTAATCTATCTCACAACAGTTTCATCATAGTGAATGTTTCAACCTCTCAGTCAATTGGAACACATTGGACACTTTTTTGTCGGAGAAATGGAAAATATATTTTTGCTGATCCGCTTGGACAAAATCAGCAAAAATTTTGTCCATTAGCTTCATACAAAAATTTACATAATAGACTTGCTTCCTCTGCTGATAATATTCAAACTGTGTTTGAATTGCTTAGAAACCAACCAATTCAAAAACCAAACTCAATATTGTGTGGCTTATTTTGCATTTATATTGCTCATTACCTCTTTGATGAAAAAAAATTTGTAAAGATGAGTGATGTTGATTTGATACGTTTTGCGCTTCATATGATGCTCTAACATTACTAACTTTTGTACCGAAATAAATTTTTTTTCAAAATTTTATGTTTTCTTCAAAAACTAAGCGTACACACAAAACATCATTATCAATATCTAATTTCCCATAACCACTCACAAAAATATCCATTATTTGACAGAAAGCACCTGCATGAGGACCATACAAAAGGTTTTCAAATCTCTTTAGAGTTTCAGTTGATAAACATTCAGCTTGCATTTGCTGATTCAATGTTTTCTCAGCATTTTCCACAGATTTGTAGGCAACAAATCCTTTTTGACGGTGAGTTTTGCTCGGGACATTGCTCAAGTTTGGTAACCGCTTCTGAATTGCGGTTGCGTCTCCTTTTGTTAGCGGTGCTGAACCGTTGTATTCCACAGCTAGTTTGAGTTTTTCAATAACCTCTCCAGTTGCCTCCACTGTGGCTCCGTTTGAAAAAAAAAAATTTGAAGGTTGTGTACAAACAGGGAACTGCATAAAGCTTATTACGTTTCAATATTTCCGTGAGACACATCAAACCAAATTCTTCGAGTGTTAGTGTAATTCTTTGTTGAAATTCATAATCATGTTCAGCTTTTTTGAATAATTTTAAAAAGACGTAACTTCCAGTCTTTTCATAAGACTTAATCGTTGCTCTAACCAAACGTTTTTCACTTTTAGAAACGTCGAAATGAGCGTCTCCAATTTCGGTGTCTTTCTCAGCTGTAAATGGCATTGTACAATTCTTTTCTCAACTTACTGAATCAAACTGTTTTACTTTGAAAATGAAATACCAATGAATCCTCTGGAAATGAATTTTGAACACAAACACACACACACACACGTGCAAGCTAAATATAGAATTCTTCAACTGATAAGAATAATGTGTAAAATATAACATTTAACTATATGTTAGCTGTATTGTTAGCTACACGGTTAGCTAACAGAAACAGTAATTGTACACTACCATGTGTCAAACACTTGTATGTCTACAGTATTTCCAACAAACAACGAGATTGAGTAGAACACACACACGCACACACACACATTCTTCAACTGATAAGAACAAAGTGTAAAATTCAGCGTTGACCTACATGGTAGGTGCGTGTTTAGCTACATGTTTAGCAACCAGGAACAGTAATTGCGAACTGCAATGTGTCAAACATATATCTCTATAGTATTTCCTACAAAACCAACGAGATTGTCAGTGCATTCCGTGTTATCTTCTAGCTTGAAAATAACACCTAAAACCCATAGTTTTACGATTGCTGAATACATAAAAGTTAATTAGAATGTAGAATTATTTGTGACCCTGGGTGTGTTGATAGACATTTGTTTATAAAAGTGTGCTAAACTGTGAGCCAAACCCCTTCCAGTTTAATATTTTGAACATCGTACCTACTTGCTGAAATACAGTTTTATATTCAAGATCATGCTTGAAACACTCTAAATAATTACCTCTTTGTAAATTCAATGTACGTTCTTTGACTGCTTCAAGTTTTAATTCAAAATTATTCAAGTTTACAAACAAATTATTCAGCTTCAATTTTTAAACAAAAATTCCTTTTTGTTTTCGTTTGAACTTAAACAATCTCATTTTAGTTTTTTTAGTTTTCCTCTTCTTTTTTTTAGTTTTCCTCAATGTCTTACCATATTTTATCAGAAACAGAAAACTCATTTGAACGCACAATCGTTTACCAAACAATGCATGAAAAATTTGTTGTGATCGTACAACAAAATCTTTTAAACGAAAAAGAGGACTGGATAACGAAAAATCATTGTATGACACCAAAAATTTTTGTGAATTTCATTGCTCAGTTGTCAGACAAACCTCAATCAACCAGTGGGGGTTTCATTACATCAGGGGGTATTATACCACCTTCAACACTCTCTGACCCTCTGCATACTCACGATATATCAAATCTACCAGTGGGAACAAAGAAAATTATTTATAGATACGATTGCGACTGTGTTCCTTTCTATGAAAACTAGCTCGGTGTTTTGCAAGAGTGTGACAACTTAGCAGATCTTTGGGGGCTTCCCAAATCTCCAGAATCACCCATCAATCCGTCTCCATTTTGTACTTCTACTGCAGATCCCAGCCCTACGTTGAGCCCAGACAGCACACAGCCAAGCCCATCTCTTTTCTCAAGTTTGAAAAACAACAATTTGTGGATCAACTTTGACAGCTCACAAAACGTAAGCGATACTCTACTGCGCAACCTATCTGGTGACAATTTTGAAACTCCTCCACAGGACGCTGAAAACCAAGGGCATGAAGTCATTTCGACCAAAAATTTCTCAAAAACGCCTGAGAACACAGAAACCCCGTGTGTTGTCAATGCTCCGAAAAAGAGGAAACTTTCAGCAATGCGAGAACTCTTTGACAAATCTGAGTAACTACTTTTTCATGAAGTGAATATGAAAAGTTTGTAAAAAACAGTCCTTTAACAGTGTTCTTTATCTTTCACTGCTTGTTCCTAACATTTGAATTTCTAAAATAAGTTTCATTTCTTCATAATTTAAACTTTATTAGATAGTCTTTTCGACAAAAACATAAAAAAAATAACAAAAAAACAAATTTTGCCTTAGAAACACTGAGAAATTTGGTACCACTTTTTGAGATAAAACCTATATGGAGGGGGAGCACTGCTTAAAGGTAAACATGAAAAAGTCACATTGCAATTTTTCAATGTCTAATAAACCTAAATTTCAAGGATTATTTTTTCTTGAAAAAGAATTGTGTGTAGAAAACAACTGATAAAAAAACACATTTGTGAATAATTTTCTAATATCATCTCAACTTTTGAAGCATACTATGGAAGCTGTTGAACCAAAAGTAAGGGTTCATCCAAAAAATTCGAAGATACCGCTAAAATCATTTTGAAGTTATAATAATTTTTTGAACAAAATTTCCAAAAAGTTTAAAAAAAATTTTTTTTGAGCAGAGTTTTCTTCTAAACTCTGAAACCTGATTAACTATTTTGAATTTTCCAGCCTGAATGGAAAAAACAATGTGCAGCAAGCGCAAATAAGGTTTTCTTATGATTCAACAGAAATGTTTTTTCTGTACAAAATTTTCCCGTTCAAAAATTTTACTTTTATTCCTATTTTTACAAAAAATTCTGATTTCTGAAATTTTCAAAAAAAATTGACCGAAAAAAGATTAGTATATTTTATATATTTTTCAAGAATTTTAAAATTTTCTATCAAAAAACTTAGAAAAAACCGAAATTTCATAATATTTTTGCCGTTTACTCAAAAACTGGACATACGATTTTTGATTTTGTACCCTATACCAAAAGAAGAGTGTGTAGCAATTGCAAAAAAACTTTTTTTCAGATTCCTAAGCAAAAATTTTTTCTTAATAAAATTTTAATTTATAAATTTTTGACATGTAATCTTAAATTATCCAATTTTCAATGGAAAAATTCATTCGTTTATAAAAAACTGAAATTTGGTTTGTTTTTTTTCATTTCAACTGAGCCTGCCTCCAATTGACGGGAGGCGGTCTGAAACTGTGTTTAGCATGGTGAGTAGAGAAAGCGTAAGTGGTTCTTATTTCATTGCTCTTCAGGCTAGAGGGGAGTATTAGGAACAATTTTGACCACTTTCTGTTATAGAGTTATCTGGGAACATATTTCTCATGAATCGTAAAATCATTCGTGGCGTGTTTCATTTTGAACTTAGATAAGTTCAATTGTATATCAATACTGTGGAAGTTAAACGTTAAAGCAAAATTTTGTTTAGTAAAATTGAAGTTTTAAAAATAGAATAAATCGATTTAAGTGAAACCCCCAGATTGATTTTACGGTTAGTTCAGTTACGTTAGTACATAGACCTGTTATCAGCTTTCTACTATAACTCATTCACAATGCTTTTACCAAGTTTTGGCTTTTGAAATATAAATGCCCGTGTTTACTAGGTCACAAGGGTAAAAGTTGTCAGCTCAATATACTTGTTATAAAATAAAGCAAACGCTTTACAGAATAAACACCCAAACTTTGTTAATAACTGAGAGTTTGAATTGGGAACCGGTACCAATTTACACAGTTTCACTCAACGGTTTTCAAAGTTTTCACTTAAATTCAGACCAAGTTTCTCAGTCCTGTTAGTTTTCTTTCAAAGTTATTTCAGTCCAAGCAAAACTATTTCACCCAAATTATTCAAACTTTCTTATTCAATTTGTAATTAACTCTTTCCCAAGAATTATCTTTTGTATCATTTTGAGCGTTTTTCTATTTTTAAATATTTTTTTGGAATTTTTTTATATAGAAAACGTTAAAATGGGCCTACAATGCACAGAATGCTCTATTCAGCTCAGCGATAGACGATCCCTAAAAAAACACATGAAAAGGAAACAAATTATCTTTCCTGATAAGTTAACATTCAGTTGCTCACAATGTTCGGCAAATGAAAACAGCTTACTTTTGTTACGCAAGCATTCCATCACTAACCACCAGAAGCCAGTGGTTAAAATTTGTTAGTCATGTCGAATCGGATTCCAATCAAAAACTGATTATGCAAACCTTGTCAACAATGAACATGGTTTACCTATTTACGACATGGCCCCTGAAGACATAAACCCGGTAAAACCAACAGTTACTTCGATCAATGGTAGCATCAACTATTATGAGATCACTCCTGAGTCAACTAGTTTGGACATTATGGAGTACCTCTTCGCAAAACGCAAGGAAATTTCAGACATTGTGAGAAAACACACAAACCAGTATCCCCAAAAAATGCAATTGACCGTCGAATTGAGCCTCACAAAACCTGTAGCAGAGGAAACCGAGAGGGTTACAGTTTATTTCAATACTGAGACAGTATCACTGTATCACACTGGACTTTCAGATGAAACGTACACAGAGCTAGTGGATTCTATCGTTACAAAACTAGTTTCCTTCTCTAGCCATGGAAGCGGTTGGCAGCTGTCGTCTATCGATAAAGTTACACTAAAACTGGTACGGTTTGTACCTGTCCGTGGCAGCAGTTTCATACTTTTTCCAGAAGGGCATTTGTTAAGGAGAGATTCAAACCTGCTCAACATCCATAACGGAAACGATGAAAATTGTTTCTTGTATTGTTACACTGCAGGATACCATCTGGTGTTTAAAAAAGAAACTCTGGAACCACCCCGTAATTGTTTTAGACCAAGGACGAACGTCCTTACCTACAGCAATCAAAACCCAGCAGCAAAGCAACCTGTGGGTGACTTCGATATGCCCATGAGCTTGATGGACATTTCAAAATTCGATGACATGAACGAAGTTCAGGTGAATGTTTTCAGGTAAGAAGGTTTTGAAAGTTCCAATGGTGTCTAATAGTTGAAGGTAAAACCCAAAACTAAAAACGAAACATAAAAAATGAAAACAGGACAGCTGAAATTCATCTCTCAGAACCAGAAAAAAATGGAGCCATGGAAAAATCTCACATTTATTAAAATTTTTTGTTAAGGTATCACGACAAACAACTCCTACCGCTTCGATTATCAACTGGAAAAACCTTTCCCTTCATACTGGATTTACTTCTTCTCAGCAACGGTGAAAAGTATCACTATGTATTAATCATCGACTTACTCAAGCTTGTTTCAAAGATCAGTGGTAAAGAATATCGTGATAGAAACTTCCTTTGCCGAAAATGCTTCCACGTCAGTGCATCTGAAAAATCGTTTCAAAATCATCAAAAAACTTGTTACGATAATGACGCAGCAGAAATCAGAATGCCTGAGCCAGAAAAAAACAAACTAGTGTTCGACAGTTACGCAGCTAGATGGTTTTCACCATTTGTGGTTTACCTTGACTTAGAGTCATTGATTGTACCTGTGTCCACAGTCAAGAACAGACCAGAAATTTCCAGCACAAGTATTATTGAACAACATCAACCCTGCAGTTACTGTATTATGGTGATTGAGCGAAATAACCCTACGCCGATACATTTTGACATATATATACAGGACCTGACTGCATGAAAAGGCTTCTGGCTAAACTGGAAAAACTAGCACGCTTTTTCTACAACCAGAAGCGTAAGTTTCCTATATTCAATGGGGTGGCACCGTCCAAAAAAGCGTACAACTGCTGCTGGATTTGTAATAATGAATTCGTTAACGATGCTGAAAAAGTTTTAGACCATTGTCATTTTACTGGAAGTTTCATTGGATTTGCTCACACTGAATGTAACCTGAAGCGGAGAACCATCAATTTTACACCAATTGTTGCGCATAAAATGATGAATTATGATATGCATCATATCGTCAAAGCACTTCACTCAGCTTCACAGGATACAAAAATTAACGTTATTCCTACTAATGACGAAAAATTTATCGCCTTGAACTTTGGTGTACATATTGAAACGAAAAAACGCAAAACAAACGAAGTCACTGTTTACGAGTATCTAAGATTTATAGACAGCTTCCAATTTATGCCAGGTAGCTTAGATAAGCTAATCCAAACCTTACCTGCTGACAAATTTACGATCTTAGACAACTTCTACAGAGGATACTCAGCCGATCAACGAAAGCTGTTGAAAAAAAAGTAGTTTTCCCTACTCATACGTTGATTCCTTTAAAAAGTTGTCTGAAACATCACTGCCTAACATTCAGAACTGGAAAAACAGTCTCAGAGATAATAAAGTTGATATCACGCGAGAACAACTTGAACAACTCTGGATACTGTTCAGAGAGTTCGACTGTGTCAATCTCAAAGACTTTCTCGAGCTCTATTTAACAGGAGATGTGCTCCAACTAGCTTGCTGGTTTGAGGAACTAAGAACGGTGTGCTATGAGACTTACGGGCTCGATTGCGTTCAGTTTTATACCGCTTCCAATTTGTCAGGGAGCGCCTGCCTCAAAGTTTGCAAGCCCGATCTTGAATTGTTAACAGATCGCAACATCTTAGATTTAACGGAAAGAATGATCCGAGGCAGTTTGGCATCAGTGTACAGTTCTCGATTGGAAATTGCCAAGAATTCACTCTTCAGCAATTTTGACGAATCAAAAGAACCATCGTCCATACTGTACATTGATGCCAAAAACCTTTACGGTGGAGTCATGCTACATTATCCTCTCCCCCTCAAGGACTTTGAAATTGTAGAGGAAATCAGTTTGGAAGACATTCTGAACACAGACGATGAGGGGGATATAGGATATATTGTAGAAGTGGACCTTAACTACCCAGATGATTTACATGATAAACACAGTGACTTTCCTCTCATATCAGATAAAGAACCTGTTGATCCTATAGAGTTGAGCGAATATCAGTCTGAACTGAAAACTGCTCTAAACGTTTCAAACAGTAAAACTAAAAAACTGAGACACACGTATCACTCAAAAATGAACTATGTCACTCATTATCGGAACCTAAAGTTTTTCATATCGAATGGAATAAAAGTCAACAAGTTGCATCGCGCAGTCAAATTCTGTCAGTCGAAATGGCTCTCAAGCTACATTCAACTGAACACCAACAAACGTCAGCAAGCAGAGTCAAAACTGAATCAAGACTTTTATAAATTAATGTCTAACTCCGCAATCGGCAAACTGTGTGAAAGCCTAAGAAATAGAGTAACCGTAACTTTCGTTAGGAATGATGTTGAATTACTCAACGCCACCTCACAAGGAACCATCTCTTCAATCAGAATTGTGGATCAAGACCTTTCTCTAATTGCTAAGAAGAAACAGTCAATTAGTTGGACAAAACCCACAATAGTAGGAGCTAGCATATTGGAACTTTCTAAGCTCTTCATGATGGATTTCCATTATAATGTTATGAAGATTGAAACCGAGTGTACTCTTTTATATTCTGACACAGACTCATTTATTTACAAAATAAAAAGTCCGAACTTCTTTGAAGACTTAGCCAAAAATTCAAGGTTGAGAAGCCATTTCGACCTGTCGAACTTCCCAGAAAATCATCAACTACATGATCGATCCAATGAAAAAACTGTCCTCAAGTTTAAGGACGAACTTGCGGGCATGCCAATTGAAGAGTTCTGCGCCTCAAAACCTAAATTATACTCAATAATTGCATGGCAGAATGCTAAAATGTGTGCCAAGGGGACCAAGAAGTATGCACAGACCAAACTAACACACGAAATGTTCAAAAAAACATTACAGAAAGGCGATCTTTTGAGACTCGAAAACATAAATTTTAGCTCTGAAAAGCATCAAATTCATACTGTTTGTGTCAATAAGACTGCTTTAAGTGCCTACGATGATAAGCGATACATCAACACAGACCGTACAACGACAATACCGTTCGGACATTACAGTCTGAGAGAAGAAATATTCGCTAAAAAAATTTGTGAGGACGTTGTTTTGGGAGTAGAACCCCCCGAAATGTACACTGTTTTTGACTTACCTGAAGGAGGGGAAGCGTCTGGTTGGGAGACCCCTGATCCTGGTTTCAATCAACCCTCATACTCAAATGAACAATTGAATGATGTTGTTGATTTCAATTTGATATCCGATCAAGATGATGAAACCAATCAGGAGACCCCAAATCCTTTTATTTTGCTTGAAGCGGAAGAGAGCCCTACCACTTCAACGAGTACTGAAAACTTCTCATTGGAAAAAATCAGAAAAAGAAAGGCTATCAGTCCAAAAATGAATGATGAAGCAGACAGCAGCGAGATTTTATTATCACCAATAATTTCTCGAGAAGGACAAGAATCTACTTTGCAAAGCAGTGAAGAGTCTCCACTATTGCTCAAAAAACGCACCCTTGCTTATATAGATGACTCTGAGAGTGATTGAATTGGTATTCATTCTGTATTTTGAATTAGTACATCTTTAATAAGAAAGGAAAGTTTCAAATTACAAAGAATAAAATACTGTTAATCAAATGGTCTTTTTAATAAATCAGGCTAATAATATACTAAAAACGCTTACTTTAGCTGAATCTTCCCGTTCTCCTGGCAAAAATATTGCCCACTTTGTCTCCCTGACAAAGGTTAGATAAGTGATGCAAATATAACTCTTTTTTTGTAGAAAAGGCTGTTTTACAGAAAGGACAAATTTGGTCTTTAATGTTACCAGAACAAAGGGAATTGAAACAATAAAGGGGATTTGATATGAGGAAGTACTTATGGCGACGGTGATGGGACAATTGGGATAAGAAAAAAATTGGCTGATCACACTTCTTGCAGTACTTTAAATATCGATTTTTATGAAACTTGGAAAAGTGATTCAATTTTTCTTTCAAATCTGTAAAAGTAAGCTCACACGTAGTGCAAACCGGTTGTGTCATGAATTGTTTCTTTCATTCATAACGCTTCGTTCATAGTAAAACGTTTCTAGCTCTATTCATACAAGAAATAAGGTGCTATTTCTGACAAAATTCCCAATTTAAGACCCATTCCAATGCCCTGGAAACCAATAAGTTTTATCAAAGTTGCAGACACTCATAAAAATACTCTGAGCATTCCACCACTCTCAGCCTTGGCAGTCCAATTTTCCCAACCACAATTGCACACCCATTCCAATTTTAATTTACCCCCTACTTTTGCCTCTCGCCGTAAAACCAATTTTGTAAAAATCCCCCAAACACTGACAATTAATTTACTTTAACTCTGAAAAACAAAGTTCCAAGGCAGACCGCCGCTTTGATTTAATTCCCCCTAAAATCAATAACCATAAACAAAACTTGACAAGTTTAAACAATTCCAACTCACCCAAAATGGAATAAAAGTTCAACTTACAAAATGAATACCCTTCATGCGCGCGATGGAAGAATTATTCCAAAACTTCCCATATATGAATACCCACATGAAACTTTCCTAAAAAATACAAGTATGGTAATCCACCTTTTCACTAGAACAAAAAACTTTGACGCAAAATTCTGTTTTTCAAAGGTAGAAAGTCTTGTAGTGGGAGGGGGTCGGACCCCCCCCCCCCCTTCAGTCATATGGCGGATTACCATACTACTGCTGAGCCTTAAATTCATAGCGCAATATTCTATGATTAGAACAACTTCAGAAACAAACAAGGGTGGTAGCATGAATGAGAAGAGATAAAAAAAAATAATATATTTTACGCAAGAGGTAAAACGCTTAGAAAATTTATTGCGAAGCTGGAAAAAAGATCTCTTGAAAACCTAATAAGCCGTCAAACGCAAATTGTTGGCACAAACGGCAGACCTTTCATTCTTTTGTAGACGTTTCAATTCAATCAGGCAGGCATTATAACATGTCATCTCGTAGCCAGCCAATGTGTTACGGCTGCTCAAAGATCTCAGCGGGCCCCAATCTTCACAGCTTGTTTCTCATGTTTTACGCCGGCCTGGTTCTGTTTTCTAATTCCGAATGACAAAACATCTCGTCAGAACATTTAGCCGCTTGGTTGTTTAAGGGACTGTAATTTCAAGCAAAAAAACATCCTCAGTTATAAGCCTCGTTTAATTTGGTACTGACGATTCTTAGGTTTCAGTTAGAGGTGAGTGAGCTCCGGCTTGGTTGATTTTTCAATCAATATTTTTCTGTGCTGAGTCGTTTTCAACCTTTGCCTTGTCTCGTGGGTCCATATATGGTCTCAGTTTGTTGGCTGCTCCAACGAAATTTTATTCTGTGGTCACTGATGATGATTTGTGGGCAGCGACTTCAAGCAATGAAACTCGATATTACGGCTAGACATGACTCGGTTTCTATTGATTTTTCAACTTTGATATGTGCTGCTCTTGTTATTGGACAAGTGAAAAAGCAGCGCACTCTTTTCAGGGAACGTAGCAGGAAGTTGACCTTAAAAAGTACAAAGGTATTTCAATCAACTCCGGTATGGTTGAATTAGAAGACATTGTGAACAAGTCGCTCGCTCGGAAAGTCCAACATTGGTGGATGGATTGGTTTGGCGTCCTTGTATCTAGATTTCATACATCTCGACTTGATTTTCCCTAACACACTCCTTTATCCAGCCTTCCAGTACTCTTGCTCGAGATTGTTTTTCACATAATCTCTGTTTTCGTGTAGATTTTCCCAAAGTGCTTGCTTCAAAACGAAGTGTATGCCAGGACTATTCAACGTTAATAATCATGTTGCTACTTATCAATAATGTGGGTACAATTAATAATTGTGGGTACTTCAAATCGCAATGGATCACAGCTTGATTTTGTTGTGCTTTCTTTAAAAATTTTAAACATCCTCTAAGACGGTTGAAGATTTGGCAACATTCATTGTTTTTGAGATATTCCTGCTTGTTATGGACTTCGAAACATTCAGAAAACTTTCAACTGGAATCAAATAAACCAAAAATTGTTGTAATTGATTAAATTCGTCCCGTTAAAAGTTTGCTTTTTAAACTTGAATCTCATGAAGTATGTAATGATTCCTAATTCAGTTGAGGCTGCTATTTTGTTTCCAGTCAAATGGTTCGTATATTCTGGTTACCGTAGCTAAGTTACTGGTAAACCGTAGCAGTTCTGATGAATCTGTTCAAAAATAGGTTTTGTGATTTTCCACATCATTTCCACTCAGGTTTCTAATTTCTCAGACGCGCTCCTTAACCTGCGGCTTGAAATTCTAAGTTCGAAACGGTCATGTGTCCGACAGTTGCTACACGGAACTTTCCAATTAATATGGTAAGGTTTAAGATAACTTCTCCACCTTGCCGATATATGACGATGCACATTGTTTGTTCTGAGGCTTCTGTGAAATTTTGAAGTTTTAAATTCGCGCAACTGTTTTCGAAACAAAAGTCGGATTATAGACATCGTTCTAATTTCTCTCCGTTCAGAACACTATTCACAGAAAAACTTGTAGTGTTGTGCTGAAATTGCTTGTTCTATGCTCTTCACAATGCTGTCCAAATCTTTCAAAGAAAAAATTGCCTGTGTATGCTGAAGGGTTAACATATTCCAGGCGGTTCAAGCACTGCGGATATGAAACAGGGGAAAAAATCTCTGAGTTGTTTCCAACGGAAATTCTTCTCTGGAAAGACAATGAAAATGCACGCTTCCACATTGCAGTTTAGCGCAAAAATTGGAGAGGATTGTGGTTTGGCTTCAGAACTTCTACAACTTCAACGACCTGTCTGCCTCTGGGATCTGTCACGTCAGTTTTATTCCACTTATTCATGAGAGTGCTCTAAGAATTTCCATAGTTTGACAGGGAAAGCCAACTATGTGAAAATAGTTTGGACAGTTTTAAGGCGACTTTGATTGTTAAATTATTTATCTTTTGCCACTTGATTCAAAGCGTATTTTGTACAGACAGCCTTTCGCCCCAAAAAAACTGTTGTGTCCGCTCGTAAAACTCTATGCTCTGCTCTGAATTTTCTTACCGGAGGAATTGTAAATATGCTCTGTTGGTACTTGGGACAACAACATCAAGACACTTGGTTTCTATGTCAGCATATATTGCTATCTGCCATGCTCGGAAGTGAAAACTATTAAGATCAGACTTTGATGCAGTTCTAGACCAGACAGCAGTTTGCAATTTATCGCCACGCTGTGTTATTTTGATGCCGCGTTGCACCCTTTTCTGACTTTTGCAAATTTGTGTGACTCTCAACGTTGACTTTTGGCTTTGTTTTTATTCAATTCTGCTTGTCCAGCCTTCTTAAATTATCCTATTGTATCTTAATACATTTTTTAGTGTTTTAGGATAGCTGGACAAGCAGAATTCTGTCAGACCGAAGTTAAAGGTCAATGTGGTTGCCACATTCCCAACTCATTAGCTCAAAAAAAACTGCAATAGCCAAAAGTTTGTGAAACGCAGCACGACATCAGCAAGACGTGGCTTCCTATCTAGACTAGACAACCCTCAAAGTCTGGTTGAAAAAGATTTTTACTTCAAAGCAAAACAAATAGCATTATCAAATGACATAGAATCCATGTGTCTTCATTTTAATGTCTCAAGCGACAACTGCAGATGCCTACGATTCATTTGGTGGGGAAAATTAGAGCAGAGCTGAGAAGTTTATTAGAAAGTAGTCCATATAATCTAGTCCAGATAGCAGTTTGTAAATTAATGCTTTGGTTTTATGGTGCTGCGTTGCACACATTTCTGAAAATTTGCTTGAATTTTTGAATGGGTGTTATGACAAACACCATTGAGCTCTATCTTTTCTTTAATTCAATTCGGATTGTCCTGTTTTTCTAATATATCAAGCTCTTACGTTTGTGTCAATGATTTTATGATACTGCTTTTTTAGCGAACCGTAGTTCTGTAGGCGATGTTCAAGGGACTTGAATCGCAAAAAAATAGAGCAGAAATTGTTCGGCAAATTTAGGTTGTTCTTTTGCACGCAATCTTGCGTTTTGATCACCAAAATTCGATTTCCCAAGAAAATAGGACTCCACAGTCGCCAATGCTCCAGACTTTCAAAAAGCTGAGAAACCAATGTACTTTATTCAATTCTTGTGAACATATGACCCATTGATCCATGGTACTGACAAAGACGCATGATCTTGAAATTGGAAATTTTGATCTTTTCGATCTTGAAATTGGATTTTAATCCCTACCGATTCGTCTACAAATAAGTTTTCGGGATCAAGAATCGAAAACTGCAAGCACGTTTAGACTTAACCTAAACTCACCAATTTAATTTGCACCACTGGGAGTCATCCTTGAGTTCTGCTGATTACCACTCTGTCTTTATAGCATCTGAGGAGCCCGCTGTGGCTTCCCTTCTTGAGAAATCAATACGCCAAAGTTTTTTGTGTCACTTTCCACATTTGGGTACATATGTTCAAATTACTTTTGCAATTTTATGACAGTTGATCTGTTCTAAAACATTTGAAACACAGTCTCAAATTATGAACATGATCTCGCGGTTCAACCCTTTTCAATGGTTTGAGCTTTTCACAAGCCATTTTGTGCGTCTTTAAGAGGACTTAGGAATAAAGTGGTTTTCGGCGTTTGAAGCCAAGGAACAGGTTATTGGACGATTGGGGCTTCAAATGTAATTTCTATCTAAAGATGCTTTTGTCTGTGCTACAAAATCTTCATGAAAAAGCGCTTTTGAATCCAATCATTTTTTCAAAGACAACCAAATAAACTCTCAGCAGTCAACGATCTTGACAATACTGCTGCCAGTGCTCTCAGTGGGGTAACTAGATTCCTTGTTGTAGAACTCTACCCTCCTTCTGATTCAAGATCAAATGTTGTCTCCCAGATGATTTAACATTTTAACCACATTTTAAACAATTGGGTTGACCACTTGCCTGCCAATCAACTGTTTTCCAGTGACTCTTCGGACTTTTGCTTGCAATCGTCGCTGGTTTGCTTTGGATTACCAAATCGAAATGAAGATTTGTTCCTGTTTGTATAGTTTTTGATGCCACAGTCAGCGGAATCAAAAAACGTGACTTCTTAAAAATCTCACGGTAATATTTTTTCACTCGCTTATTTTTCGAGTTTTACCTCCGTTTAGCTTTTTACTCTAATTCCAATTGACCAACAATCTCGTCGATACTTTACGTTTGATTGAAATTAAGAATATCCTGAGTGATGAACTATGTTTAATGTCGCACTGAATTCTTGCAGGTTTCAGTCAATGATAATGCTATTGTTAACTTCTTGAGTTAGCTCAACTATTGGTATTTAGTAGAGGCTCTGATTTTTTCTATTGAACAGTATAAAGTAATATCGTTATCGCAGAGAAAACATATCGTTCTAGTTTGAAAATATAGTTTCAATATCGTGCAAGTTTTTTGGTTTTCTATCAAAGACGAAAAACAGTTATCGAGTGCCATTTGAAGGACCTTTATGGTTTTTGTGTTTTTTTTCATTAAACGAATTAATATTGACAGTTTTATTGCTTTTGAAATGGTTCCCTGAGCCACAGCAAACTCTTTGCAGTCGACATCATACCCTTGTCATCATTTTGTCATCTCCTTAATTTCAGATCTTGTTGAGATTTTTATCATAGTCTGAGTCGAGTGGAATTTAATTCTAGCTGCAATTTGAAAACTAGTTTTTCTCTATATTTTTTGTATGTTATGAATTCGTAATTTTTTACGTACGAAGCTGAAATTACCGAGATCATTATTCGATCACAAATAACTGTTATTGATCTGGGATTTTTTCAACAACCCCCCTCTCTTTTGCAAAAGGGGGATTTTCTTGACAAAAGGGGGCTACTCTTGATAAAAAATGATGAAATAAATTTATGAATATTTCCATCTATTTTGTGCCCCCCTCCCTCCCTCCTCCCCCCCCCCCCCCCCCCACCAGCTTAGAGGCCAGACATCTTTTACGCCCGCAGGCGCATACATGCTATTTTTACATTGGAACATGCTATATAACAACCCGGTCGAGGTTTGGCGGTGAATTTTCGTAAGAAATGCGGTGAAATGCGGTGAAAAAAAAATAATTTTCACCGCGTGTTTCTTACATCTTTTAGCGGTGAATGTGGTGAATCGCGGTGAATTATTTATTTTCACCGCGTTCTCATTATTCGTACAAAAAAAAGAATCGTCCGCACATGGGTTTGCACCTCTGACCTCCTGCATGCCTTCAACTGCGTAGTCCACTGCACCAACACATTTGAAATATCTTGTGAATTTAAATCAGATTGAGTAAACTTTGGAAGTCATATGCGGTGAATTTTTGTAAGAAATGCGGTGAATTTCGCAGTGAATTTTTGTAAGAAATGCGGTGAATTTCGCAGTGAATTTTTGTGAGAAATGCGGTGAAATGTGGTGAATTATTATTTTTCACCGCATTCACCGCTTTCACCGCATTTCTTGCATTAATTTGCCACAAAATTCGATGCGGTGAATATTTGTAAGAAATGCGGTGAAATTCGGTGAAATATTTATTTTTACCGCAATCACAGCAATCACCGCATTTCTTACAAAAATTCACCGCATTCACCGCATTTCTTATACGTACATTTACCCAAAAACCTCGACCCGGCAACACATAACATGTAATTGGGGCAAAGAAAACATTAGGGGAGTTAGGGGGACATAAGATTCAAATATTTCGACAATGACTTTGCGAAGGAGTTCGGCTTACATTCAAATCTTCAGTTTCGTTTCGGTTATGAATGGTTTTGAACAAGCTCAATGCTGGTTTTGGTTTTAATTAGAAATGTAACTACGCAGGCAGATTTTAATGACAATTTTAAAGACAAAAAATGCTAAATGAATTACCTGCACAAAATTACACATGCGGATGTTTAAACCAATTTTGAAGACAAAAATTCAAAATCAAGTCTCAAATTGAAAAGTTGCAAAATGAATACTTAATTTATTTATCAAGATCCTTTTGAACCAAAAGAGAACTGTTCAACCCACCCAGCCCCCCATTCCCTCCCAATCCCTCTCCAGCGAACACAACTTTTCCTCTGATTGCAATCTGTTAACAATCTGGTGCTCAATTTTCCACTAAAAAGGACTTTTTTCAACCTAAAAAAACTGATTGCGATTTATATCAGCAATTAGAAATGTGTAATATAGTAATTTTTAGAAGCCATAGTCTACGGGGGGGGGGGCACAGATCCCTAAAAAACATTTATAAAAAGACAGTTTTTACAGTTTTCATAAACAAATCAGTCAATGTATTCCACAATTTTTGGAGGATAGTCTTCACAAACCCAGTTCTGTTCGTCACATATGAAGTTGTATTTGAACCAATCAAATGTCAGGTAGTCTCTCAATTCACGATAAGAGAAGAAATGAAGAACTCCTGTTCAATTTCACGTCATCTGTTTTTCAATTAACTGATTCTGATAAAATTTTTCTTTACATCTTAATTTTATTTGCACTTACTCAAAACGTACTATACAGTCGATCATATACACGCAAATATACGCGGATAAAAGGATATACGTACTCTCAAAAAATTATGCTTTTAATGAAAAAATTCTCAGTCAAATTACAATTCGTTATATTTTTTAAAGAGCATTCCACATAACCGAGTCTTCAAAGCCATCAGATATGGTGCCGGTTAGCAAGCATAACCGAAAACGTTTTGCAGCCTGCTTCAGTCGGGAGGAGAAACTAAATTCACTAAGCCGGCCTTCCATTAGAGGTTACTAAATACCAGAAAAACCACTAAAAATTAAAGAAAAAATTACATAATTTTTGGCGCACTTTTTATTTGACTTATAGTAGTGAACTGTAGCCACTTTGAGTTCCAGCTGTTACTTGGGAATGAGCGAAAAGTTCAGATCACGCAAAGCGATAAAGTCAACGGCGCAAAAGTCACTCGAAAATTCAAAACACTCAAGCTAAACATGTATGTTCAGATATGTTTGCAACTATAGACGGTAAAATAATGGAAACGACTCGAAAAGTTGTGCAATAAAAACTCTAATCTAACCCTACTTAATTCAGAAAAAAAGAAACAGAAATAAAAAATCTATATAGAGTGAGGAAAAAAACAGTTTTTAGCGAGAAATGTGGGTAGACAATTGGGAGGGAGAGGGTAGTTGGGGTGCGGGAGGGGGTTAGGTGTGTTTCTTTTTTGGGGGGGGGGGGAGGAGTAGAGGTAAGTGTGGGGGGTTAGTTCGATGGATTGCAAACTGAGATTCTAATTACTATGCATTTAATTACTAAGTACTAAGTTACTAAGTACTAAGTTGCTAAAAACACCTGTAGAATCTCAATACTCCAATTCGAGTCGTAATAATTGCTTCAAACTTCGTTCGAGATCAATTAATAATGACCAACTCAATTGAATGTTGTTTATTTGGTTTTCAGATCTCCCCTCTCATTGGGTGAGATTACGATGTAACGGACAGCGACTGCACCAATTCGCGGAAATTGACAGAACATGAGAGCAAAAAACGTCGGTTGTCAGTGATAAAAACCATGCTCTTCAGAGTCTATTTGAGCGTCAGTGAGGGGCATTACACCATATGAATTGCCAGTGGTTCAAAACACTTTTTTGGAACAAAGAATTTCATGAGAGCAATACTTATGTTCATCTAATGCTTTAAGAGGATGACCATTATTCGGACGAGAATTTGTAATTTTGCTGTACCACAAAAACCAGACCATAAGTACGTCAAAAGTTGCCATTAAAATTGCTATCGCTGATGAAAGATATATTTTACCTGGTGGTAAGCTGTTTTCTGAGATCAAACTCTTTTATCTACGGTCAGAGCAGGATCTTTGAATTCTATTTTGAATTTCATTAAAACCAGCCAATGAATCGCAATTTACCGTTGCCAGCAATTTTTTGAGATCTTTATTTCGTCTCTTAGAAATTACTGGTACTTCTAATTAGTATTTTGTTTTAATTGGAACATTGTTCATACACAAGAGGAAACGAAGAACTTGAACGGGTTTTACTGTTAGCAGTGCTCTCAAGTGACATTGAAAAATTAGATAAATGTCCTTTAACATATCCAACAACACTATGTTTATTTATTGAACGTCGACAGCCTCCTGGTTATTTGAGTCTAAAATTCTTTTAGCCCTTTTTTCGAATAGACTTTCCTATTTTCATGTAATGTTGTTGGGACGAAAAAATAAAAACATTTTCTTGCATGATCACACAATTTTTTTTCAAATATCATTTACTTAAGCAAATATTATTTACTATAATATAATTACGAGAAATCGCTCTGAACCCAACACCTATGCCGACGCAGAATGCACTCAAAGACGAAAAACAGTTATCGAGTGCCATTTGAAGGACCTTTATGGTTTTTTCTTAAAACGAATTAATATTGACAGTTTCAGTGCTTTTGAAATGGTTCCCTGAGCCACAGCAAACTCTTTGCAGTCGACATCATACCCTTGTCATCATTTTGTCATCTCCTTAATTTCAGATCTTGTTGAGATTTTTATCATAGTCTGAGTCGAGTGGAATTTAATTCTAGCTGCAATTTGAGGACTAGTTTTTCTCTATATTTTTTGTATGTTATGAATTCGTAATTTTTTACGTACGAAGCTGAAATTACCGAGATCATTATTCGATCACAAATAACTGTTATTGATCTGGGATCTTTTCAACAACCCCCTCTCTTTTGCAAAAGGGGGATTTTCTTGACAAAAGGGGGCTACTCTTGATAAAAATGATGAAATAAATTTATGAATATTTCCATCTATTTTGTGCCCCCCTCCCTCCCTCGCTCCCCCCCACCAGCTTAGAGGCCAGACATCTTTTACGCCCGCAGGCGCATACATGCTATTTTTACATTGGAACATGCTATATAACAACCCGGGTCGAGGTTTGGCGGTGACTTTTCGTAAGAAATGCGGTGAAATGCGGGGAAAAAAATAATTTTCACCGTGTGTTTCTTACATCTTTTAGCGGTGAACGTGGTGAATCGCGGTGAATTATTTATTTTCACCGCATTCTCATTATTCTTACAAAAAAAGAATCGTCCGCACATGGGTTTGCACCTCTGATCTCCTGCATGCCTTCAACTGCGTAGTCCACTGCACCAACTGTCACTAACATATTTGAAATATCTTGTGAATTTAAATCAGATTGAGTAAACTTTGGAAATCATATGCGGTGAATTTTTGTAAGAAATGCGGTGAAATTCGCAGTGAATTTTTGTGAGAAATGCGGTGAAATTTGGTGAATTATTATTTTTCGCCGCATTCACCGCTTTCACCGCATTTCTTACATTAATTTGCCACAATTATAAAAAGACAGTTTTTACAGTTTTCATAAACAAATCAGTCAATGTATTCCATAATTTTTGGAGGATAGTCTTCACAAACCCAGTTCTGTTCGTCACATATGAAGTTGTATTTGAACCAATCAAATGTCAGATAGTCTCTCAATTCACGATAGGAGAAGAAATGAAGAACTCCTGTTCAATTTCACGTCATCTGTTTTTCAATTAACTGATTCTGAAAAAATTTTTCTTTACATCTTAATTTTATTTGCACCTACTCAATACGTACGATACAGTCGATCATATACACGCGTATATACGCGGATAAATGGATATACATACTTTCAGAAAATCATGCTTTTAATGAAAAAATTCTCAGTCAAATTACAATTCGTTATATTTTCTTAAAGAGCAATCCACATAACCGAGTCTTCAAAGCCATCAGATATGGTGTCGGTTAGCAAGCATAACCGAAAACGTTTTGCAGCCTGCTTCAGTTGGGAGCAGAAACTAAATTCACTAAGCCGGCCTTCCATTAGAGGTTACTAAATACCAGAAAAACCACTAAAAATTAAAGAAAAAATTACATCAATTTTGGCGCACTTTTTATTTGACTTATAGTAGTGAACTGTAGCTACTTTGAGTTCCAGCTCTTACTTGGGAATGAGCGAAAAGTTCAGATCACGCAAAGCGATAAAGTCAACGGCGCAAAAGTCACTCGAAAATTCAAAACAGTCAAGCTAAATATGTATGTTCAGATATGTTTGCAATTATAGACGGTAAAATATTGGAAACGACTCGATGAGTTGTGCAATAAAAAACAGTTTTTAGCAAGAAATGTGGGTAGACAGTTGGGAGGGAGAGGGTAGTTGGGGTGCGGGAGGGGGTTAGATGTGTTTTGGGGGGGAGGGAGGAGTAGGGGTAAGTGTGGGGGGTTAGTTCGATGGAGGGGGTAGGTTAGATAATTTGAAAGGACTTATATGGGATCCAAAGTTCTTGAAATGACCTTTTCACCTTGAATATTACCATCAGTTCTTAATTACTATGCATTGCAAACTGAGATTCTTTTAAAGTCCATTGTCCACAAACAGAAGTCAACGTGCTAAAACAAAAATCAATGTTCCGAAACGAAAGTCAAAAGTTTAAATCATGACTGCTAAAAACACCTGTAGAATCTCAATACTCCTATGCCAGTAGTAATAATTGCTTCAAACTTCGTTCGAGATCAATTAATGATGACCAACTCAATTGAATGTTGTTTATTTGGTTTTCAGATCTCCCCTCTCGTTGGGTGAGATTACGATGTAACGGACAGCGACTGCACCAATTCGCGGAAATTGACAGAACATGAGAGCAAAAAACGTCGGTTGTCAGTGATAAAAACCATGCCCTTCAGAGTCTATTTGGGCGTCAGTGAGAGGCAATACATCATGTGAATTGCCAGTGGTTCAAAACACTTTTTTGGAACAAAGAATTTCATGAGAGCAATACTTATGTTCATCTAATGCTTTAAGAGGATGTATTCGGACCAGTATTCGGACGAGAATTTGTAATTTTGCTGTACCACAAAAACCAGACCATAAGTACGTCAAAAGTAGCCATTAAAATTGCTATCGCTGATGAAAGATATTTTTTACCTGGTGGTAAGCTGTTTTCTGAGATCAACCTCTTTTATCTACGGTCAGAGCACGATCTTTGAATTCTATTTTGAATTTCATTAAAACCAGCCAATGAATCGCAATTTACCGTTGCCAGCAATTTTTTGAGATCTTTATTTCGTCTCTTAGAATTTACTGGTACTTCTAATTAGTATTTTGCTTTAATTGGAACATTGTTCGTACACAAGAGGAAACGAAGAACTTGAACGGGTTTTACTGTTAGCAGTGCTCTCAAGTGACATTGAAAAATTAGATAAATGTCCTTTAACATATCCAACAACACTATGTTTATTTATTGAACGTCGACAGCCTCTTGGTTATTTGAGTCTAGAATTCTGTTAGCCCTTTTTTTCGTATAGACTTTCCTATTTTCATGTAATGTTGTTGGGACGAAAAAATAAAAACATTTTCTTGCATGATCACACAATTTTTTTTTCAAATATCATTTACTTAAGCAAATATTATTTACTATGATATAATTACGAGAAATCGCTCTGAACCCAACACCTATGCCGATGCAGAATGCACACAAACCATTTAATTTTTTTTTCAAAACCAATTACAGAAAAAAGAAAAAGAGCACGGCGTCCTATTCAACTCCCAACTCTCTTATCGCAACGCAATTTTAATAGAAAAAGTAGATTGTTTTGCGAGTAGCAAGGTGTAAGGAACGTTGCAAAAAGTAGATTGTTTTGCGAGTAAGGTGTAGGGAACGTTGCAAAAACCGTTTGAATTTAAAAAAAACAGTTTTTGAAAACTGATCTTTGTTGTAAAATTGATTGAATTTGGAGGTGCCCAATCTACCCGATAATTTTCAGATTTTTTCAAAACATTCCCGTGTGAATAAAAGATTATTTTACACTAAACTCCGACACTAAAATAGAACAATGTCCAGAAATATACGATTGAGACAAAAAATGATATGTCTAGACCGTCTCAGATGGAAAATTTTTATACCCAGAACGTTCCGTTTTTGTTGCAGGTTTCATGCGTTCAAAGCCAGACAAACTCCAGTAACTACACATAACTTATGTACTTATGTACAAATTATTTCTTTCATCTATATATCCTCAAATTAATTGGCCTGTTGGTAGGGTTTTCAAAACTTTGCGTAAATTAAAAAAAAAGAATTGTAAAACAATGTTTTGGCTAAATATGATGTACTCCGGTCTTTGAGGGACAAGTTTAATTTTTTTTTCAACTTCAGCTGTTTTGTAAAACAAAAGAAGTACAAATTTTAAAAAAGGCAAATGACTCTTGCGATTTTTTTCCTATCAACATTTTGGTATTTATTTTCATTTCATGTGAGTTTTGGCTTTCTGCCTTGCAGGCTGCCACATAATTAGTGTCTTCATGGCCAAATTTTTAACACGAAAAATTTTAGAGCATCCATTTTCAGACATTTGTGCTTTTATGTCCAGACTTATGTGCATTCGTGTCGACTTTTGTGCGCTCTTTTTTTGCGTTTGTCGAAGATTCCGGACTATGTTATTTTGAACACACGACGCCACTCTCGCCCGTTCATCTTTAGTCTGGATATATTTGGCTCCGTCTGGGACCTTAACTTCAACATTTCTGCATGCTCCTTGACCCATCATTTTGATAATTAAAGTTTCACCGAAAAAAATTTATAAATAATTGTAGGAAAAGCAGATGTTATGAAGTGTCCCCGCCTTTGGTATTTGGAGTGAGAAGAAAGTCAGCATTGTGAGTTATGTCCATCTGTAGCCGTCCGAGTCCAAAACCAACTGTAGTGACTACATTCACACACAGATTTTTGTTGTATTTGGCCTGAAACACGCAGATTGCGGCAGTCCAAAATTTGCCCAATTATATTTGGCCAGCTTCAAGGTTTTCCACTGGAAAGAGCAAAGCGCCTTGATTCCAGCGGTAATCAATAAAACCCGACATTTTATCGGGGTTAACTGAATATCTGTTGGGATGTTAGTAGGAAAAGGGGGGGGGAGGAGCAGCAAACAATATTGGGTTCAGAAAGCCATGATTTAGCGCCATTGATTAATTTATGTTGAGTTACCAAAATCAAATTAAGGTGAAATAATGCCCCGGCCTGAGTGCCATTAAAAATCAGTACTGAATCATAATAAATTAATTCTGTTTTTTTCTATGTGCAGAGCTCTGATCAGGGCACTTATTAGACATTTCATGGTAAATTTCGGAGTAAAATTCTGAGAATTTTCTGAACATCGTGAATTTTTATCTTGATTTTTTTAATGAAAAAATCAAATCAGCTGGAACTTTTAAAAAACTACTAAAAAGCCAATAGCAAAACTTAATTGATTGAATATATGGTTAGAATATATTGGAATACTACCAATAGAGTTAGTTAAAGTTTAAACTTTATTAACTGCAAACTTCTTCGATAGTTCTTTTTTCTACTTCTCTTCACTTTTCTCTCCACTTCTGCATAGTGGATCGTAGAGGTAACCTCAATGCACCCGAGGAAACCACTGATTTCACCCGAGGAAACCGTACCTGTAACCTTCCTCGGATTAGCCGTCCCCTGAAGCTGACACCAGAGCTCCAGGAAAAGACATCTTTGTTCATAAGGGAAAGGTAGAATGTTTCACAGTACTTCCAGTGTGCGTCCAGAACATCAAAAAGACCCCCCCCCCCAAAAAAAAACCACCACCACCACCACCACCACCACCACCACCACCACCACCATTACCCCCGCCATCCATCCACCCAACCCAACCACCATGGCGAAAGGAAAGCCCAATACATCTTGATATCAGAAGCTAAATTTTGTAGCTAAATTTTGTCTCAATTTAGTTCGTCAAAAAATCTCCGTTTGTAATTGCCTCGTACCAAAATATCTAATTTTTAACAATCTGACTGGTTGATAAAGAAATCACTAACTTTAAGCGTTCAATGAACCTAAAACCTAAATTTAACACAGCCTAAACCTCTATTATATATTTTTTATCATATATGGCCTTGACTCGCGAGCAACGACCATGCATCAACTGCCCGTGGGACTTGATATGAATCAATCACAATAAAAACATACTTTTTTTATTTCGGCTTAGGGCGATACCTGAGCAAATTTACGTTAGCACTCGTATTCTAATCAAACAAACGGAGAAAAATTTGAGCAATCCGCCAATCAGAAAACACTACTATCTTTTTCACAATTGTGATTGGCTAGCAAAAAAATTCCTACATTGCTGTTTAAAAAACGTACAGAAATTGTTTGAAAAACATTCTAATATACATAGAAACCCCGAAAGTATATATATTTAACGTAATATCAATTTAATCTAATTACGAAACTTATTAAATAACACGGTTTCTTTATCAATAATTCCGGACTGATTCGGTGAAAAAATAGAAATAGCATTCAAAAGGCGTCAAATGGAGAAGTTTTCAATCTTCTTACAAAAGTTTTTAAGTAGCTGCATAATTCGTCGTCGTTCTTTAATTATGGTCAACTTAACTTATTTTTCTGAATCCACTTCTCAAAAAACTGTCTTCAGTGACCATTTTTACTCGATATGTTGTCATGGGATCATAGGTAAGTCATTAAAGTTATCATGGGATCATAGGTAAGTCATTATCCAGTACAATCATAGTGTTTTGCTGGCTTGAATAAATTCGTTTTCTCGTTTGTGTTGAGCAATGCGCGCAGAATAACATGAAATGCCGAATGATACCAAACAAAGTTTTAAGGCTTTATAGCGATTTTCATAAAATTCCAACGAAAGCTAATGTTCGAAAATTCAGCATCAAAGTTTAAAAATATACATGTCTTAAAATTGTAAAATTGAAACGTTCCCTATCGTTTCAAAATTATACTATAAATGCGCTCTCAATTTTGTTTTATCTATAGCACCTAGACAAAAAAAAATAAAGGTCAACCTTTTTGTACAGCAGGAACAATATCTGTTTATCTAGACAGAATGGAAAATACTTTTACACAAAGATAAAATTTTTAAACATTTAAAATTAATTGAAAATGTAGACGAAGATTGAAATGAATTTTAATGCTCCATTCATTATAGGGGGAAATTTTTTACAGGCTTTCTGCTTGAAAAAGTTTCTACGCATTATAGAGGCATCCCGTGCAATCTCGTTAAGTGCAGATTTTAAATCAAAAAGAAATATTAGAAAAAAAATTAATCCCCCCTCCACTCAAAAGCATACACATACACACATACAACACATAAACACGCACACAGAATGAAACGAAGATTGACAAGTATTTTAATACTCAAATTCTTATAGGGATAAATATTTTACAAGTTTTCTGCTCGAAAACATTTCTATGCATTATAGAGCCACCCCTTGAATTCTCCTAAACGCAGATTTTAAATCTAAAAGAAATATTTGAAAAAAATTAATCTCCCCTCAACGCAAAAGCATACACATACACACACAACACATACACACGCACACACACACAAAACACAACACACGCAAAGTCATCATATCATCACCAACGAAAGCATTTTTTTGTTCTTTGACAAATTGGCTTCTTATTTACATTCCTTCATAAATCATCGATGTCTTTGAGTTCTAAAGTAATGAGATTTTTTTGGAGGTGTATTTGATCGCACTGCCAAGCTATTTCCGTTTTTTTTATTTCTTTTCTTCAAGTGATGAAAAAGAACTTCTTCATATCTTGCAAGTGGATTATTCAAAGGATTTTTGCAAAACAATAGGGTTTGGAGCGTATTAATACCGAAAATTTTTAGCTAACTTTCGGTAATTGTGAAAATTTTTTGACTTTGACATGTTTTTTGTACTCCTATTTGCTCCTGTTTCCTTCATATATCTGTGCAGCCTGGCGTCCTGTATGTGATTTGCTATTTTGCATGCCACATACAAGTTTGCTATTTTGCAGCGGTTGGCATGAAAAAGTTGATGTTGTTCAAATACTTGAAACGTTCGTGCAATTTCTTATGTTAACTTTATCGTGTTTGGGCATGGAGGACTCAGGACGATTTCTATCAGCTGCTTTTCTGTCCTCTTGAAAAGAAACTTTTTTTAAAAAAAAAAAGGAGAAACTAAGAGTAGAGCCGAAGTTAGTGTTTATTGAATCAATGTTTATGAAAATTTGTTCGAAAATGGTCAAAAAGGGATTGTGATGCCTCAAATTGTGTCTTTTGACTAGAAACGATTGGTATTGAAGGCTTAAATGCACGACAAAAAGCGTTTGTTTAAAGTTTTTTATTTAGTTTTTCAGTGATGAATAAAATCAGATTTAAACTTATATTTTGCATATATTGCTTATTGAAAAATCCGCTCATTATTGACGACATTATTGCCGGATACGTTTTCAAAACCAATAAGATGTCATTTTCATGGGACACATAAATTCAAGAAGAAAAGGTGACATTTCTGCATTTTTGAGCTCAAAGTGGTGTGTTTATTCCTGTTTCTGAGTTTCCAGACTAATTATTCTCGACATGGAGTTCATGAAAGTTTTATAAAGGTGCTTCTGTTATTTTTTTTAGTATGCATAGCTAACGAATACTTCAATAGAAAAATGTAGAAAATTGTAAAGCAAATTATTTTTTGTCAATTTTGTGTTTGCTGAAATTAATGGTCAAACAGGGCTTCTTTAGAGGTTTAAAAAGGGTGTTTCTGTTGAATTTAGAGAAGTCTTAGAGGTGAAACATTTGTGCGCTAATATCACGCGATTATCAAAATGAACCTCATGAGAAAAATGAATAAAAATTACAAAAATTTGCCCGTTTTCTAATTTTTGCCAAAGAAACACATTTCCAATGTAAAAAGAATAATGATAATAAATCAAATTATTGATTAATTGAAAAATTTTGTCTAAAATTTGCCATTAAATAAGATTTGCGCAAACATGCAAGAAAATTCTTTTTATATGTTGGCAACAATTATTAGCATTAAAAATGTTGAAAACACAGTGCGACAGGAAAAATGTTTCGTAAAAATAAATACTACTGCTGTTAGCAACAATTGATTTTATTTAGTTCTATTGAAGGTAAGAAAAAAACAGAAACATCTATCTTGTTGGTTTCTTATCAAAAACAAAACGTTGAAAATTTTGAAAATTTTTGAAAATGGAGAACACATTAATATTAAAAAAAGGTTTCACTTACGAATCGCTTTAAAATGCCGCCACAATTTTTTATGCACAATATATCCTTTAACACAATTTTATTTGATGTAGTTGTTTCAGTTCTGATAATAAGCAAACTATGGGAAAAAACTGGAAATTTAGATGAATTGCCAAAAAGACTTAAAGGGTTTAAAAACGCTTATATTTCCGAAAAAGAGAGACCATTAATTTTTTCAGCCGTTCAGCATTGCAAAAGCAAATTAAAGAAAAACCGGAGAGATGGTTTTTTGCACCTTTATCTTTTCAACTTTCAATTGACTTAAAAATTAGAAATTTTGAATCGTAACTTTTTTATTTAAGACTGTTCAAAATTGCAGCATATTTTTTGTCATAACTGAAATTTGTCATAACTGAAACTCAAAACAAATGTGCATAAGAAGTGACCATCCTACCAGTGAAAACCTTCGAAAACATCCTAAACAAACAATTGGCTTGCAAAATCAGCTCTGCCCGGGATGACAAAGAGTTTTAATCATACAACTTTCACATTGTGAAACTTCGACTTCATTCATTTAAAAAAAAGTAGAAAAAGTAGAATTACAACTTAACAATCAATGAAATTTCTTTGACTAAAGTTTTTCATAATCGGAAATTCTCTGACTTTAGCTTTTCATAGACGCCATTTAAAATTGTATTTTAATATCTTGGATTTATTCTGTTTTGAGCCCCCTGTGTTTCTTATGCCCCCGTTACAAATTAAGCGTTGTATAGCACGTTACCATATAAAAAATTAGCACGTGCGCTTGGTTGGCATAAAAGATATATGCCCACTTAGCTGGGGGAATACAATAAATCCTATAAAATTTTCGATTGTGAAGTGAACTCGGACACATATTAGCAACTGCAATTTGAAGGCTAGAAGTAGAAATAAAACAAAATTGAGCTGCTGTACTTCTCAGGAGATTCCTCTCAGATTGTGAGTAACTTTACGCTTCGATTTTGAGTCTCATCGGTATCGTACATTATAAACAACAATTTTTTTGAGAAAAATCTCGTGTGAACCACACAGCAACACGCAGAAGAGGTCTTAATTTAAATGTGCATCTTTTCCGTTTGTGCCCTCCCAGCTTAGTGGGGCATATTTTTTGCACCTCCCAGACACACCTGCGATATTATCAAAATAATGATTTACTATGAAAAGGAACGTGCTCTGTAAATCGGGGAGCATAACCTACTGGGGGAGCACAAACGGAAAAGATCCTTAAATGTATATAAAGTATAAACAAGTATATTTCATCCTGTAATGTTCCACCGTTTTTCAACGTTGTATAGGTCACGTAACTCTGATTAAGTCTTTGACAAAACCTGCGAAATGAGAACCGCATGGCCGTATTTTTAAACTCAATTTTTTGTAAAAAGTAATTTAAAATAATAACCATATGTTAAAAATCACTTGAAACAAAAACTACTTTAAATCATTCAAACAAAATGATAAACATCAATCAATTTTCTAAAACAATCTTATTATAAATTTTCCTCCAAATGTTTTCTTCCTAAAAATAAAACTAACTTTTAAAAGTTCCTACGTTACTATTCAAAGGAAATTTTTGATGTTATGAGAGCAAAAATTAGTTCAACGTTTCCTTAAAACGTTTTCATTTTTTGCCAACCGAAGCCACTGTGATATCTGTTTCCATTTTGTATGCATTGACGGACAATTTAATTCATTCCATAGTTGATTTTGACATTATGTCTAATTTTGAATTGTTTTGTTTGTGTATTTTGATGAAGATTAAAATACCCGTATCAATTCTCAGCATTTTCCGGTATTGCTATATCATAATGATATTTGATTAGCGAAATTTCTACTGTTATTAGCTCAGCTGGTAAGATCTTTGACTGAATTAGCAGATTTATTGTTTTGTCATATTTTTTGCGTAGAAAGCAAATTTTTATTCCCCAGTTAATCTGTCAATGAGGGCGTTTCAGGTTTTTTTGCAAATAAATTTTTAAAAAAGAATTCCGAAAACACAAGTGATTCTAACAGAATGCTCGCGTTCAGCTGAATTTGATGTCTTATTAAATATATTGATCTTATAACAAGAGCCAACTTCTTTACGGTTTCATTCAGATGCTCATCGAAATTAAAGTTCATCTCAATTTGAATACCAAGATATGTGCAGCTTTTTTGTGTTGTGAGAACTTCGTTTTTGTAAAGAATAGATCCAAAATCAGAATTTTTGCCCGCTAAAAAATATTCTCTATTCGCTAGGAAAATAGCAAAAGTGTCATTGCTTTGATCTAAAATAGACGAAACGGTTTCAACCAGTTGTAAAACCGCATTGGTTGCTGTCTTTTTTCTGAAAGATGAATTGCTGTTTATTCATGATTTTATGCTTCTCAATGAAATCCATCATCTGAGTCAGAAGGAGGCGCTCAAAAAGTTTTGCAAAACTGGGAGTTACAGAAATTGGTCGGTAGTTTGTGCTATCTAATTTATCACCTTTTTGAAAATTAGTTTTACATAGACTAGTTTCATTTTAGTTGGGAAAATTTTCTCCATAATACACTCATTTAAGGCAAACTGTAGATGTACCCCTATAGCTAATTTGCAAAGTCATTTTAGCACCTTAAGCTAAGTTTGCTTAAATCGCGTGCTTTGCAGATTTAGAAATGGCAGATTTCAGCTTTGCAACATACTTTAGTAACAGATTTAAAATTTGCTCGTCCGTGATTTAAGCAAGTTTACCCAACTCTGTTAAGGTCACTTCGAATTTCTGACGTACAGCTCAAAATCGCTACCCCATTCTCGACGGACGGCAGGTTTATCAGTAATTTTACCATAGTCAAATAACGTGTTTTTAAATCACGTCAAATAACGTCAAATAACGTGTTTTTAGTCACTGTATACTGGAAAGTCTGACACTGCAGAAATATGGCATTTTAAAACTTACACGTGCGAGTTTGAAGCTTCGGATCCTTTCTTTTTTGCCCCCAGTACGTTCTGCACCCCCCCCCCCCCCCCTCAGTTACACAATTACAGATTACGTGCCATTATATAGTAAATCATTATGTAAAAATATAGCCTGTGCGTCTGTGGGTGCAAATAGTATACACCCACTAAGCTGGGGGGGCACAAAAAGGAAAAGACGGATCTATTTTGTCCCCCCCCCCCCCCACAGTGCTTTTTATGACCCCCAGTTACAAATTATATGTTGTTATATAGCACGTTACTTTGTAAGAAAATAGCACGTGCGCCTGGGGGTCATAAAAGATTTATGCTCACTAAGGTGGGGGGGGGGGGGGGGCAAAACATAATAGATCCGAAAAGACAACCAATTTCCATCTGCTTCTTTTTGGAAACTGACCTTGATCAAGTTGAGTTGTCGGCCATTACTGCTGAAGTTAAGAGATTTGGCTAGAAACACCAATGGAGTCAAACCTTTTCTTATCCCGTATTTTGAGTAGATTTTCAACTGGTCGGTACAGCATTTGCCTCGTTCTGAAATCAACACGATTTTAGAAGTATTCTGCGCCACATATGTGTAACTGTAATTTGATATAATGAACACATTCCAACACCGATGTCACGGTTTTTATGTAGGGTCATGCCGCATTTTCAGAACTAGATGTTATAGCCCCTACTCCCGAATAAGAAAAACGTAATTATAATAAAGGGCGATTATTTTTGTGATGAGGCTATAATGGAAAAAAAACACAAAAACTAAGCGTAATTGTTGCGTGATAACTCTAAGAGTTGACCTAGAGGATGATTGGAATTTGAATTCCCTGAAAAAAATCTGCTTTTTTCAACAATTTGTTTCGATCAAGTTCCATCTAGCACAAATCGCTGTTTAGATTAAATTTCATTAAATCGATGTTTAGATTAAATTTCATTAAATCGATGTTTAGATTAAATTTCATTAAATCGATGTTTAGATTAAATTTCATTAAATCGCTGTTTAGATTAAATTTCATTAAATCGATGTTTAGATTAAATTTCATTAAATCGATGTTCAGATTAAATTTCATTAAATCGATGTTTAGATTAAATTTCATTAAATCGATGTTTAGATTAAATTTCATTAAATCGCTGTTTAGATTAAATTTCATTAAATCGATGTTTAGACTAAATTTCATTAAATCGATGTTTAGATTAAATTTCATTAAATCAATGTTTAGATTAAATTTCATTAAATAGATGTTTAGATTAAATTTCATTAAATCGATGTTTATATTAAATTTCATTAAATCGATGTTCAGATTAAATTTCATTAAATCGATGTTTAGATTAAATTTCATTAAATCGATGTTTAGATTAAATTTCTTTAAATCGATGTTTAGATTTGGTGGCAAAACTTTAAAACTTAGCAAGTTTTTTATGTAAAAATGGATAGCGTCAGTGCTGACTAGACTAAACCCTAACAAAGTATCAATGCAATCTCTTCTGTAATTATACAAGAAACAACTGTAAGATGCCTACGAGAAAAAATTGTCGCTGGTTTAACTGGCGAGGAAATGACTGGCAAATTTTTTGAAAAACAACAGTTGGAAGGTGTTCCTCGTGGCATAGTGGGTTCAATACATGGACTAAGACAATCAAACGACGATAGATCACATGATGATCGTTTATCATTAATAGCCGCGAAGCGTTAGCGGCTATTATTGGGGACATCGGGTTTTCTTTAATTCGTCGTCTCCCGCGACAATTCTTGCGAACATTAACTTTTTCAATTTCAGTGAAGTCTACTGCTTTGCACTGAAAAATTGTGTTCATGACGTCATTTGTTCTGCTTTAAGGTCAGTTGCATGACTTATCTCACTCAGAAAAATGGCTTCGGAGCTCACTTAAATGAACTTTAATTTATATGAAGATATACTAGTTAAAGATCAATAGTGTGCATCTAAATAGTGCCAAACCTATATGCCCTAAATCTTGAGTATTAGACTCTCGAGATTTCGATTGCAAAATATAATTTTGAAAAAAAACTCTATTGGGGCTTCGTCCTTATAGAGCTTATGTGTCTCTTAAAAATGACAGTCCGAATCTAAACCAAAAACTCTAGTGGACCGGTGGTCAATATGTCTATCTTTTTTTTATTTTTTTCAATTCCATGGAAAGCCACAAGCGTCTATCAAGGCTATTCCAGGCAATCTGCCTGCTATGCGTGTTGTTTTATGGTTTGCAAAAAAGAATGAAGAATTAAGAGATACACACGAAAAACTTCTATTCACATGCCTCGTTTCTGATTGGTTGCAGGAACTTTTTCAATTCCATCAAAAGAAATACTGCGTTCCGAATTATTATGAACTTCGGTCCAGAGCTTTTACCTTCAAAAAAATAACCAGAAATATTGTCGAATGGTGCCTAGATGCACCTGTGAAGCGATATACACCTTAGAGGGTGTAAAATCAGGTGATCTTTTATCAATGTTTTTTACGGGATTTGCGGTAAGAAAAGGAGCAATTGAGAGATACACATAAAAAATCCGATGTACATGACGCTGCGGATTGTGGTAAGTCCAAAAACGTAGAAGACTCCTCTGAAAACTTTTTCAAAATAAGTCCTCAATACAGATACTATATTAGGCCAGAAAAAATTCTCATAGTTAACCAAGATTATGCCAAGGAACTCAAAAGATGCCTAATTTATAATGAGTAGTTTTATCGAACAACAGTTTGAAACAGCTTGTTGATTAAAAATTAGAAAAACTAGTAAAAAACGACTTGATTATCTGAGCAATAAATCAGATTTTTGTCCTCAAAAATTAGTTTCTGTCTTTTCAAATTCTAATCAAGCCGTTGAGTTCCTTCGAATTAGACTCATTGCACTGTGAAAAATTAAACCAAAAAGTGCCCCATAACAACTAGTTTTTGTTAATTTGTTAAATGTTACAGAAAAGCAGAGCATCAGCGACAAACAGCCTGATTTACGTAGTTTTTGAGCTAAAAACTGGTCATCAAAGGCTGACTCAAAAGAAAGTATTGTTGGATATGTCGAATAAGTTATTCAATTTGATATCGATCTTTTTTTCGAATGAAACTTATTTAAAAGCTGAAGCAAGTAATTCAAAAATGAAACAAAGTTTTTTGTTCTTAACAGAAAGAGATGTCTTCTATGCACCTTTTCATCACAACTTTTCAGAAAGAGCGATCAAAAAGCTAGGGAACAATTTGAGCAACGGTTTTTCTCTGCACTAACTTCCAGTATACCCAAAGATTTTTTCATATAAACAGAACCAGACCAACGTCATTTATACTTTTTTATCACAATAACTCAAAAGAAGGGAACAAAAATCTGGATAAAAGTTTGAGCAATGGTTTTCCTGTCAACTCACTACCACCGTATCCAAAAAGGCCACTTGGTTAACAAAGAAATAATTCATTTATGCGATTGCAGTACATAATTTTCAAGCCAAAAAGGACTCGGAGAAAGCGATAGATGTGGTGAGGACTTCAGTTTTCAATTAACAATCATATGCAAAAAAGTGGTTTTACTCTCAAGGGCCTGTCACAACTGTCTCAAAAGGAAATTTAGCTAGCAGTGTTTGGTCCTAAAACGAAAAACCCCATGTTAAGGGAACACTCGGAGCAAGCCATAACTCATAGCCTCTCCCTTAATGGTTTAAGTAAAGCAACTACAAGACCATCTTGCTTCGAAATGTGGGTCATTAACTGCAAAAAACAGCAAAAGAAGTACTTCATAGCTGCAAAAATTGTACCAACGTTTTTTAAGCTTGTTTGAAAGACATATCTACTGTAGTCTCAGTTTTCAGCTGGATAAAAAAATGGCCCAAAACTTATTTTTCCGAAGACTAGGCGATAAGTTTGTGGAGTTTAGTAAAAATGAGAGGATTCAAAAGCAACTAAATTGACTTGTATTAGAACAATTTTTTTTGTATTCGTACGAGCAGCCAACTTTGCATAGCAAAAACTATACATGCAGGTGGCCTTTCTTTCAATTTGAAGTCGCTTTTGTCACTCACGCAAAATGAGCGGAGTATCATGTAACTTGAAAAAATGCCGATTTCTGTTAAAACGTTTTATCTGAGTAGGGTGAGAGAGGGCATTTATTCAATATCTGGCTTCTTTTCACTGGCTCAAAATGTTTTTGAAACATAAATAGCTCAAGGTCAATATTAATCACAGTCGTTTACATCCATTTTTTGTCTAACTTTTCGAATGAAAAAGTTGTTCTTTTGAATGTTTCCTCGTTAAAAAAGTGCCGCTGAATAAAAATTTTTGAGAAAATTTAAGTTTGTGATATCGATTGTTTTTGCCATTTGTATGATTGTATTTTTTGCAATTTCAGCAGTTTCAAGTTAAATTTTTGCCATTTTTACAAACACGTTAAGATACCATGCATGAAACCAAACATGGCAGGAATAAAACAAAAAAATCTGGGAGTTTTTATGAGCAAAGCAAGACTACGTGATCAAAGAATAAAATTTTCTTTCTTCCTGTATTTTTCTATATTTTGATTCAAAAGCATTATTGATACTGGTGATCTTTTCAATCTGATGTAATCAATTTGTTGATCCAGAGTAGTTACCGGGTTTATCGGAAACTGACCGGGCAATTATTTTTTTTTCTGGAGCCGAACCGGGAAGTCACCACGAAAACAACTGGGATATTACTGAGAAATTAACAAGAAAAACACCTACTCTAACCAAGAGCATACTCAGCGCATGAAAGTCTCAAATTTCTTTTCGAATTGAGTTTTGGTTAATTTTTTTGAAAGTAGATGAATATAAACTTTAACTTTTTTTCAACATGGGATTTGCAGGAGGCCTAATTTTTTTGCACAAGAAAGATTAGATTTCTGTTTTTTAAGAAATAAATTTGAGTTTCAGGAAACTGACACCACATAAACAGAAACCAGCAGCACGTCAATCGTCAGCCATAAAGTGCCTTGGGGTAAAAAACAACGCTCTAACTGGGATACAATGAAATTATTAAATGTTGGGAGATACAAAATAAATTCTAAGATTCATTCAAATTACTTTATTCTGATTACAAGTTGAAGAAAGAAATATTGTTTGGTCATATTTAATGATTCGTTTTTAATCAGCCAAAATCAGAAATCAATATTGATTGATACTGCAATATTCATATACCGTTATACCAAGTCGAATTCATCGTTTGTGTAATGAGAAAAAGCAAATAAAAAGAACTTGTTATCCAGAAAGGAGTAAAAGAACTTCTTTGAGCCAAAGAGAAAACAGTGGAAAATGCAAAGTTGACAAAAAAATAGTTTATTTGCAATCTTTCCTTCCTTCTGATATAGTATGTCTCCAAGGCCATATTTCGTAGAAATTGTTGTCTTGTTGCTTGATTGAGGCCTCTTTTGCCTTCTCTTTTTGCAGCACTTCAAAGGTTTTTCTTTGACAGCGGCTCTTCGATGTTCAAAGCAGTTGATGTCTTTTTTTTCCTATTTAAATTGTCAGCCATTTTAAGTTACTTGGAAAAAGTTATCTAATTGTGTTGCATAATAAAAATTTGTTCGCTTATTTTTGTGCTATGCTATTTTTAGCGTCTGTTAAGATTTTGCGGAAAGATAAAGAAGAAATAATACGGATGTAAAAAGATAAAGAAAAAAACACAGAGATTTAAAAACGGTTTTAAGCGCAAACTTAAAAAAGAAAAAAAAAACAAAAAAAGATGTCGCGACGCAGTTTTGTGGATTTAGAATGGTAAAGTGAATTTAATTTTTTTATGATGCCTTTTTCTCTTTACTTTCAAATTCACACTGTTTTTCATTCGGCTAAGATATCTGAAGACTAGTTAGAGTAGACCGCTCTCGGTTTTTTAGTATAGAAGTGTTCTTCGTCAGTTTGAGTTCCTTGGACAAAGAATAGATGAATTATAGTTGTTTGATTGCTGCTTAATCTTGGTCTGACGGTATTTTCACCAAACAATATTTTCTTTCCAGATTTTGCGGGTCAAAATTTGTATAACTTGAAGTTAAATTAGATGTTTTGCGGGGAAAAAGTAATGCACTAATTAATTGACTAAGTAGTGCACTTTTGTGTGCACTAAGTTTTTTATGAATCTTGGGATTTTTTTGTCCCCCCCCAGGAAAAATGAAATTCATATTACGCCCCCAGGCACGCGTTTTTTTACATATTAACGTGTAACTGGGGCGTATAAAACACGGTGGGGGGCAAACTGAATAGATCTGAATCTGGTTAGAATTGGGAAATAATTTTGCATGGTATTACAACAAAGTCATTTTGGAGATCTTTTGGGAGCTTTGCCGTTTGTACGCTTCGACACCCCCACCCCCTCCCATCCACCCAGATCGTTGTTGCAGAGCACGTGCAATTAAATAGTAAATCATTGTGAAAAATATGGCCCGTGCGTCTGGGGGATTCAAATAATATGCGCACCCACTAAGCCGGGGGGTGCGGGGGTGGGGGGCAAAAACGGAAAAGATCTAATCTTCGAAATAAAATTTCTGTAAGAATCTTTGTAAAAAATTTTACACGGCTGTACTCATGGAAATTAACGGCCTAATTCTTTCATGGATGGGAAAAAGCGGTTACCTTCTGGCACATCAATTGAAAATGAGAACCAATTCAGTTCTTTGTAGAGTCCATTCAACATGGAGTAGAAGACGAACTCGTCACTCTCATCCATCTCTCTTTCATACTTCTTTCCCTCCACGTAGTAACCGGTCATGCAGAACCTTGTGCTTAAACAAAAACCGGATCTATTCTGTTTCTGCCCCCCCCCCCCCCCCCAGCTTAGTGAGCATAAATTTTTTATGACCCTCAGGCGCACGTGCTATTTTCTTACATAGTAGCGTGCTATATAACATATAATTTGTAACTGGGGGTCATAAAAAACACTGGGGTGGGGGGGGGGGGACAGAATAGATCCCAAAAACCAAAACATCAAAATTTTCTATATTTTTATCTTGCCCGACCTGTTTCGTTCAGCCCCCCAACCCCCATTAACCTCCCCCCCCCCGGCCCCATTCATCATCACTGTCAAAATCACTCGAACCAATAGACCTTTGTGGCCCAACTTTATGGTCAGAGACAGCAATATGGCCTAATAATTCCATATATCCACCGCTAATAAGTTGTATATTGTTCGCTTCTTCAAAACTATAATTCGTTGAAAATTGAACGGTTCCTCATTAGATTTAGACTTTTCGAATATAATTTACTTCCGGTCGGGATAGAGTTCTAGACATCTGGTTTTTTATCTGCTTAGATCGATTGTAATCTTGCAAGGACGTGTTGCTACTGTGACAAAAGTAGCATCCGAGTTGTCGCTCTCCGTGTCAACGACGAAACACGACGTTTGGTTTATTTATTATCTAAATTTTTATTTTTTGAGACTGGATGAAAACAAGAAAACACAAAATTAAAGGTTGAGAAGCTTAAAAACACACAGGAGTTGAAATAAATTAATCATCTCTGTCTCCGATAGTCAAGCTGCCATTTATTATTAGCTGTTTGATTCCAGTGTTCAAAGTTACATTTCAACTAATTATAATTTTTTGTCCTAAACTTATTGTCTTATAGGACACTAAGTTTAGGACAAGAAAATTAGCCTAATTGTTGTGATAAACTTATTAAATAGTTTAGGATGAGTTATGACCAAACCGGCAATGACGTCAATAGACAACCACCTGTTCTCCGGTACATGGATCGCACCCCCCTGATGAAGGCAAGTGCAAGCAAAAGAGGTTAATCGGAACTGAGTCCGCTTGAAGAAAGATCGATGGAAGAAGTCATTAAAAGCGCACTTGCAGCTCAAATGCCAAGTATTATTGCAGGCATTCAAGCAGAAGTTCGGAATTCGGTATCAGCAGCCATCAACGATGCAATTGCCAAGTTGAAAGATGAGTTCGCTCAAAAATTAACTGTGCAAGAAGAAAGATGTAACTTGAAGTCCCTATCCGAAGCCGAGCTACTGGAAAGTTACAACAGGCGTGATAACATCAAGATTATTGGACTGCCTGAGGTTATCAAGGATGATGGAAAACCTGAATGGTACGCGGAGACTATCGAGGAAGTTGTTAAACTTGCGAACAAAATAGAAGTTAACGTGGATGAGCAGGACATTTCAATTGCACACAGGCTACCAAGTTCACAGAGAGGCAAGCGACCTATAATTGTCCGCTTCAACAGGCGAGTTTCGAAAATTGAGATGCTGAAGAAGAAGAAAAGTTTGGAGAATCTTGACTGATACGCCAATGTTAAAGTCTTTGAAGATATTAGTCGTCCCCGTTCAGCATTTTTTAACCTAATGAAGCGCGATAATCGTATTGCAATGGTTTGAACCCGAGAAAGTAACTTTTTTTTCCAATACAAGAATGAAAGATCTATTCAGAAGATAACGGGACTGTACGAAGGTGGTGATGAACTAGGCTATCAATTGCAAGATGTGAAAAACTGTTTTCATTTTCAGCGGCATTTCTCCGGCAGAGAAAAGCACGGAGAGGGAACCTAAATCAGTTCTATCTTCATGTGCTAGATCCTATTTATTAATTTCCATACTAACTGTTAATATTCGTTCTTTAAAAAAACACTTAAGTGATTTGGAAGCACTTGTTCATAGTCTTGAGTCTCCACCAAATGTTATATGTCTCACTGATACTTGGTTGACTGAAAATGATGACATCGATTCCTTATTAGATCCAGGCTATAATAATTACGCAATTAAGAATAGGAACACGCTTGGCGGAGGTGTAATGATTCAAATTAAGGATCCAATATTCTTGTAAGAAACACATTCAACAGATATGGGTGAGACTCTTTTGGTCTCTCTTCAATACAATAAATATAGATTTAAATTGGCTACTATCTACAATCCACCAAGAACAAATAAATTAAAGTTCGTCGAAAAGCTGGATAAATTTTTGAATGATTTAACTTCCATAAATTGTCCTACCGTTATAACTGGAGATTTTAACATCGACACGCATGTGAAGAATCAATTACATTCGAATTATTTTTGCACGATATCTGCTAATGATTTTGAGATTGCTAATCTTGAAACTACCAGGGAAACTTCTACCTCCGCAACTTGTCTAGATCATTTTATATATCAAAATTTTGCCAGCCCTAAATTTAGTGTACTAACTCATGAAAACTTTTCAGATCATTATCCCATCCTAATGAAGTGGCCAATTAATGTTGATACTGAACAAAACTATTTGCCATTTAGAGACATAAGTTTTATAAAAGATCAAGAAAAACGGTCGAAATATTTAACTGACTTAGACTGGAACCTAAGGAATCGGTGTCACTTTTTCGAATCTGATAGTACCAATGATTTGTTCAACAAATTCAACAGCCTTTTCCTGGAGATCACTAACAAGTATGCCCCTCTTAAATGCTTGGCTGATAAAAAATCGAAAGTACCGAAATGGTTTACAAACACCCTTAAAAATTTGCGCTTCAAAAAAAACCAGGCACATCGAAGTATGAAACAAAATCCGCATAACAATGAAGCAGCAAAAAAATTCAAATTGTTACGCGACAAGTTTGGAAAAAGTGTTAAAAAGCTAAGACAAATTTTTATGCACAAAAATTCGAATCATGTATTGGAGACTCAAACATATAAGTTACTCAATGATATTAAAGGAACAACGCGAAAAAGTTCACAAGTCCCTGCGTTGAATTCATGCAACGCACGTTGCACTGATCCAAGCAGCGCTGACATTGCTGAGGAATTTAACACCTTCTTCACCAATGTTGGTCCGAAGTTGAAATACAACATTAAACACGTTCCTTTAACTAAGATGGACGAAATCAATCACTCAATGTATCTAAAGCCAATAACCTGTGACGAGGTTAGGGAAATCATTGATAACCTGGATAATAAATTTTCATCTGGTGATGATGATATCTCAAATGTCATAGTCAAGTTATCATCAAATGTTACGATTCCATATCTAACCCAGATAATCAATTTATCTTTTGAAGAAGGATTATTTCCTGATGATCTGAAAAAGGCCAAAGTCATTCCTCTTCACAAGGATGGATCAAAACTTGATGAAAATAAATACAGACCAATTTCTCTACTAATTGTATGGAGTAAAATTATTGAACGTGCTTTGTTCATTCGCATATATGCTTACATGGAATATCATAATTTGTTTTTCAATAGGCAATTTGGATTTCGTACCAAACACAGCACAATTGACGCTCTAGTTGAATTAGTTGAAAAAATTAGATTGAACTGCCGAAATGTAAAAGCTATCAGTTTCTATCTTGATCTTAAAAAAGCTTTTGATACCATTGAGCATGATATCTTATTGAAAAAGATCGAAAATACTGGCATCAGAGGCCCAGCTCTAAGTTGGGTAACATACTTAAAAGGGAGACAACAGCGGGTTATTGTAATTGAAGCTTGTTCATCGTGGAAATCTATAGTTTGTGGGGTTCCACAAGGCTCAATTCTGGGCCCGTTATTGTTCCTCATTTATATCAATGATCTGCCTTTAGTTTGCAAATCTCTTGATGTTATATTGTTTGCGGACGATACAAACCTCACCGCAATCAACAAAGACGAAAATTCAGTGCACGAAGATCTGCAAAGCATCAATAATTGGTTGATTGCTAATAAGTTAATACTAAATATGGATAAAACAGTACAAATAAATATAAGGAATAAAAATAGTGCTTCCAAATCAGTGTTTAAGTTTGATGATGTTTCTATTGAAGTTCGTAATCTCTGTAAGTATCTCGGAATCTATGTAGATAGTAAATTAAGTTTTCAATCACCTATAGAATATATTAAGAAAAGACTCTCAAAACAGTGTGGTATTATATGTAAGCTGCGTCACTATGTACCCCGTAAACAGCTAATTGATTACTATCGAAGCAATGTTAACCCAATAATTCAATACGGTATTTTGGTATATGGCTGTTGCAGTTACTCGTCGCTTCTACCTATCTACATTCTGCAGAAAAAAATTTTAAAATTCATTTACTTCAGGAAAAGGTCAGATAGTTCTAGGGACATTTTTATCTCTAATAAATTACTAACAGTATTCGAGTTTCATGTCTATGAGCTGCTGAAATTTGTACTGAAATCATTGAAAAAGATGCATAGCGAAAGCTATCTAAATGAACTCTTTGAATATGAGCATAGTACCAGAAACACCAGAAGATCTACCAAAAACTACCTAAAGATACCCTCCTTTAAAACGCAGTTTGAGCGCTCCTCTATTTCATATCGTTGTGCAAAGCTATTTAACACGCTAAGAAAGAAAGAAGTTCTAGCACCAAACATTGAAGCCGAAATTTGGCAAAAAATATCGCTATTTTATCATAAATTTAAAGAAAGTTATTTGCTAAACAATGAGGAGCTGGTATCCTATATTTTTAAATAGTTTATTCCGTATCCAACCTCAAAATATTTTTTCACCTATTTCTTTTCCATGAACTCTTGTCAAAAATTGTTGCGGCAGTTGCAGCATACAGTGTTAGCGTTAGTTGGTAATGAGTCAAAAGAGAGAATCGTTTTGAGCTTAAAACCGCTTTTTTTTTAAAAAAATTATTTTTGTTTTCGACATCAAAAAATTATTTTTTCTTATCGTTTTCTCTTCTAAGCTATTTAACTTTAGCCAGGGCAGATACTAGGTGGGCTAAATAGCCCCGTTTATCTGTCCTCTCCGAGATACCTTTGATATGTAAGTAATTTCAATTGATATATATTATGAATTATATAATGTTTTACGTAATTAATTAAATTGTTCATAATTTTTATGATAAAGGAGAAATTTATTCTTTCTTTCTTTCTTTCTTTCTTAGACTATCACTTCTTCAAGTCTAAGTTCAGTCTTTCAAACTAAGGTTTCTGCCTCTAAGATTTAGTGACCAATGAAATTTTTAATGGGTTCTCTAATTCTTTTATACCACCTATTCAAAAAAGGATACTCGTAAAACTTTTTGGTAGCCTCTGAGAAAAACAGCTGACATAAATGCACTGCTGAACTGAGAATTTTTCCATTCAAACGCATAAGTTTAACTCATCACTCAAAAACGGTGATTTCAAAGATTCTAGTTTAGTTAGATGAGACGAATCAAAGAGTGATCGATTTGCAATCTATTAAAAAGGAGGCGATAAGACAAACATTTTGTTATTAGCATTGTGTAGGTTCGGCTTTTTAATCATATCATTGGGAACTCATTTTCTTGCTCTTGAATAGAATTTGAATGCTTTACTTGAACATCATGTGTAGACTAACTTCTACACAAAGGTCACTTAAGTCTGAAAAATACGATTGTTTTTTTTTGGTTTTGATCAATAGAACTGCACTATATACAACAAAATATCCGATTTAAATAGCAAATTTGGTGACTGCCGATCAAACAGGAGATCACATTAAAACTCAGTTATTTTGCTTTTTGTATTAGACAGATCATACAAATCAAATACCTTGTTGATTTTCCAGGGAAGAAGAATGGGGGAACATAATGAAAAGCCAAATTAAACAATGCAAGATAACGATCTCACAAAATGACAAGTTGTCATAGTGAAGATTCATACTCTCAACCGAAGCAACCAAATTTTGATGCACAATGTTTCTAGATTTCTTGCCTACCCTTCTTAGAGGACGGCGAAGTCATTAGAGTACGATGAGAGTTATGTGCTGTTTTGTTAGAGTACTGTTAAACCTTGCATATATGCAGTCTAATAATCAGTAAAACCGCACATAACTATCTGTTTTATGTGGTTCTAGTAAACGTAATCAGTAAAAAAATATTCGGTTGATAGATTAACTAATGTCACTTAAAACTAATGACTTCTAACTCTTATGTAACTTAACTATTTACTCTATGCGCCTGAAATCACTTTCACATCCCATTGAAACTGTTCAACGTATGTCTATTTAATTTTGCTCTTTCGTCGGTTATCGACCCACGGGATTTTGAAGTAATGGTTAAGTGACTCTGCTTGATGTCACTGAGAACTTCAGGCGTTTATCGAAAACCGCGAAGCGGTTCGAAATATTAAGTCAGAATTTCGAAGTGACTTCTGCAGAGTCACTTAACCATGCTTAAAACACGAAACGCGCACGTTTTAAAATGACGAAGTTCAATGAAATTCAACTTCTTGGTAAGTCGCAACTTCTGGCATTTAAACTGCTGGTACTGCAGACTTTCGTCATTTTAAAAAGTGTACGTGACTGTTTTAATAGTTATACTGCAAACCTTATAAAAATCTTGCAATTCGTTACATCGTTTTGTAAGATTATCTTCCAAATTCTCGCAAGATATTCCAAGATAACCATTTGTGTTCCAAATCATCTCGAAAGATGGCCCTTTGAGCTGAAAATTCCTACGTCCTAGTGACTTTTTGAATTAAGTTTTGCTGTAGTTTCTTAGTCCGACCGTTTTGTAGATTATACTCTTGATAGATTTTACCAAAAAAATCAACTTTTAACTGTGATCAAAGTCTTAATCACTCGTATTTTGTATATTTAGTTGGTAAGTTAAGCAAGTGTTGTTCGTTCAAAATGATGATTGTTTGTGTTTACCTGAACTGAGAACATAGTTTAGACAATGGACTGCTACTTCTGTTGTGAGGCAACGCAAATACATGGCCTTCCCATTTGAACTTATGGTTGTAAGCACTCCACACAGCCCCACTAGATTCAATATCACGCACTGAAAAATTAACAGAGAACAGCTATACAAATTGAGACCACAGATTCGGGTAAAAATAAATCCCGAGTCATTTCAAAATATTGTTTGAGCGGATTTTTGATGTCTGGAAGTTCTCTGGGCATAAGCCTGTTAGGTATACTCGAAATTAACCCCCCCCCCCCTGATCATCCCAAACGAATGCAAGAGTCGGAGTGATTATCTATGGGGGTGTCTATAGGAGTGCAAATCGATGTAAGATTAGGGGGTAAGGGGGAGAACGTAAAGATTTTACCCCCCCCCCCCCAAAAAAAAAAAATTACCCCCCAAAAAGATGTAAGATAAGGGGGGGGGGGGGTAATTTTAGGGGGTAAAGCGCAGTAAGATTAGGGGGTTAATGGAGGTAACCGGGAGTAATGGGTAATGTCTCCAAACTTTACCCCCACCCCACAAAAATACCCGACCGAAAAGATGTAAGATCAGAAGGGTAATTTTTTTGTGGGGGGGGGGGGGGGGGGGGGGTAAAACGATGTAAGATTAGTGGGGCAATGGGGGCAATTTTTAGATTCTTAACCCCCCCCCCCCCCGCAAATTACCCACAAAAAGATATAAGATTAAGGGGGGTAACTTTTGGAGGGGGGACAACGATATAAGGTTAGGGAGTAATGTTGGAATTTTTCCCCCTGCCCCAAAAAATATGTACGATTAAGGGTGTAATTTTAGGGGGTGGGATAAAATTGTGGAGGATTGGGGTGGGGGTTCAAGGGGGTGGAAAGATCTAAAGTAGTTATGTAATTATGATAGTCTTAACCTCCATGTTAACCAGCGCAGCATTTCCCGGTAAATCCTGGAGGAAAAACCCTGAAAAATATCCTGAAAATAACCTGAAAAAAATATCCGGTGATTCCCTTTAAGTTTGCCAGTTTCGTGCCAGTAACTAACGGGAATTGCCAGGAACTATTCCAATTGCTATTTTCAGCCAACATTGTCTAATTTTCGTTGGGAAATTAACAGGAACTTCGGGAAAACAAGTATCTCAAAAAACACCTGCTTTTCCTGGATTTTTCCCGCCAAAAATGACAGCAGGGAAACCCGAAAAATTCGATATGCTTACGGCAAGCAAAACACAACCTCCGTTAATTCTAGAAACTCTTTTAAACTTTTTTAGTCCACTGAGCACGTTTCAAACAAAAGAAAATTGCACGAAGAACTGATAAAAAAAAAGAGTTTAAGCAAAATACGTTGAATATTTTTTGAAACCAAACTCTCATAAAGCTAGAGAGACAATCATTCAATCCACAGTACTCACAAGTAGAAAATGAATTCGCATTCTAACCGAGAATCAGTTTTTTCTCAAGTGAAGGGTCAGTTCTAGACAAAAGTTTTTCGATGCAGAATGTAGCGAACATGAAATTGAGTATAGTTAGTTATGAGCGGGGAAAGTGTGTGCATGTAGGCTCTTTAGAAAGCTCGCAATTAGGACAATCTTATTAAGATAATAAGACCAAAGCTAATTTGAACAAATTTAAGTACTCTCTTGAAAGCAAACACATGGTGCCCCAAATTCTTGTTAAAACAAATACGCACAAATGTAAGCAAAGTTACAAACCGGATAAAGGCATAACGAATTGGTTGAGGTTGAATAATGAAAGGCTGTCAGGTTAGATTGATGAGACAAACAGGCGACGGTGAATTAGTAAATAATTGAATAAAAGCACCAGTCAATGTGATTAAACGAAGTAGCTTAAACTAAATGGCCAGAACAAAGCAAACTAGAAAAATTGTTCGTAAATTGAGAGGAAAAACTCAATCAAGTTCGTCAAGATCGGAAATTTCTGTGCCCGCATCACCTCCGTCGTCCTTATTTGAGCCCTCGCATGTAGAAGTTGGCTTATCTATCTGCACCAGTACTGAAAAGAAGAACAAGTAAAGAAAAAGCAAAACCGGCCCCAAAAAAGAGCAAAACCAAGATGGCCGCTACTGGCGGAATAAATACAGAGGATATCTGGAAAAAGGACCCAAAAATGGCCTTGACGGTGGAGAAAATGCTCACTAGGGAGCAAGCCAGAACCAGAAAAACTAAATTCTTATTGTATATAACTGTATTAAGTAAAATAAAAATTTATTACCCGCTCATTGATTTCAATTCGCATCGATATATTAGGAGACAGTGTTGCACACCCTCTATTACTTGAAATTTCAAGAATATCCCACCATTTTGAACTCCTTTATGTTTTCCAGCCAGTTTTAGATAATAAGGCTGTTCCCCACCCTCAGGATCATAGTACACATCAATGTTTAAACGACAATGGCGTGCGAATAATCGTAAGTCGGTAGTGTTTCTGTACTCCACAACCTCGATTCCTCGGGTCAGGCGGGTTTTGCCAGGACATTTAAATAAAGGCTTGTTTGGTCCATTCCGTAAACTAACAAAAAGTTGTTCGATTTTTCCAGCCTGAGTGCGATCTCCAGTGATAATGGTTGATAGACAGGAGGCCACGCAATTGAATTTGGGGTGGGCAACATCTAAGGTAACGGGATTTTACTGTGCAGTATCGAACTCGGGACAACTAAAAACCCCAAGATTACAACTTTAATTTAGTCAGAGTGAATATGGGATACAAGTGCTTACCTTTCAAATAGCTCGTAGCAATGACGCTGTCCTTGTTCTAGGCCAAGCTCCCGGCAAACCCGATTTAGTTCTGCTTCGAATAGAAACTTCATAGGACCACGAGTACAGCGAAATAGAGTTTCACTGTCACAATCGAGACACTCTTTTACGATTTTTCGGCACAATATTCGTAGGTCGCGGACACTAAATGTTTGTCGCGCCATAGATTCCAGATTTTCTCTGGAGGGATGATCGTTTTTCCTGTGCAGTTCAGTAAGCTTATTTCTTGCGTTACTCCGGTGTAGAACCGTGAGTCCTGAACCCACTCGCAACAAAACCCCTTTTGAAAGATAATAATTTTTGCATCGATTACGGAGTTCTTTCCTGTAAATCCACGTAGAATTTCTCGGATAAAGACCAGATTTAAGTTAATGAACGATTTCAAAGTAGACCCGACTATCCATTTCAACTGAAATTGTATATGACTTAATTTTGTATGCAAAGTAAGACAGAATGAGTTAGTTAAGTAGAGCTTTGTTGACTTAAAGTAAATAAAAAGGCAATTTATCAGTTTTCCAAATACCCTACCGGTAAAAAGTTGTCAGACCCCCCCCGGGATGGGGAAGAGTTATTGGTTGGTAACTGGTCGATGATGGGGAAGTACCCCCTAGTGGTCCTCTATTGCGAGAAAAATTTTCAGGTGAATCCGACCGCCCACCCTTCAGCTATTAACACCGGAAGTAGTGTGATTTGAAGATTCTTAGATATTTTACTGTGAAAAATGAATGTTTGAGTCAGAAATAAGGCGATTAATCAGTTGTAATGTCCTGCACGTATGAAATAATGTTTTTGTATGATCTTGGGAAGGGTTTATAGGATGTAAAATGGTGATTTTTGAGTATATTGGTAATTATCACAGGTATGTAGTTAGCACCTAAAGTGAAATAGTTTTTTTTCAAAAAGTTGACGTCGGATTGACCTGAAAAATGGGGGATAGACAAATTTGGGTACGAGGAATCCAATTTTAATGTCAGATTTGACCCCACACCAACCTGCACGGAACTAGCGCACGCCGCTGCTGCGGAACGTAAAATTTGAATTGCTCGTGGAGTATTGGTAGTAGCCCTATGATTTTTGGAGGGTTAGTGTAACTTTTCAAGGGCTTTTGATTGGTGATATTTGCAATCCCAGATTCCGACCGGAAGTTGGTGCTTCGGGACGACCCGAGTGCCAAAAACCGGAAATTGGCCTTTTTGAGCGGCCGAATGACTTTGAAATAGTTTTAATATGATAAACTGAGACAGTTAGTGACAAAAAACACCCCGGTCAATTTTGCCGAACTCGGATTTTTCGGGTTTCGGCACCCACGACTCGATAAAATTTTTTAAATTGCAAACGACTTGCAACGGCTGATCCGTTGGTCATAAAACTTGGCAGGCAAGTTGGTGGTACCCTATAGTTACTATGAAATTTAACCCGAAAACGTTTTGACCAAAACGTTTAGACCCGAAAACGGTAATAACTTGCGAATGACCTTCGCAAGTTATTAAGTTTGGAAATTTGGAGTCATCCGGGAGGTCGATGAAAAGTGTGCGCGGTCATTGCTCGTGTTCTATTAGGAGTTAGACGATAAAAATTGGTGGGTAGGTGTAACTATGAAAGAACTTTCCGCGCCAATAGTTATTTTTACCAAAATGACCCTTCATCTTCGACTATTGACCTCTAATTGACCTCTAGAGGTCAAATTTTTGGGTTTTTGCGAAAATTCGGTTTCTAACTAATTTTGGTATGGGGAATTGCACGGAATGCTGGGAAAAGCATACCAATCCATTATTTTAGCTTTAGCAAGCATGAATTAGCGATATATTTACCCATGGAGACCAGTAGTCTTTGAATAACAAAAGCGACAAAATTGACTTGGCGCAGAATTTGTGTGCACAAATAAAGGCGATAACGACCGCGGACTTTGACGTTAATCTGTTTGTTTATTGAAGGGAACCCCTCCTGTGGATGTATCAGAATGACTTATGGTGTTTACTTAAGTTCTAAAAGTGTATTTAAATAAGATAAGATAAAGTTAGCCAAATAGAAAAAGTTGTAATCAGCTTATCGTGTATAAGTTGGAGAGAGAGAGAGAAAGTACTGAGCTAGTGAGCAGTTGGTTTAGTGCGACTAAACCTAAAATTGTCAGTAAAGCTGCAAGACCAGTTAGGAAACTGTGAGCAACTTGGTTAATTATATTGCGAGTGAATCACGATAAAATTTTGAACTTATCCAAAATTTTTGCAGTTGAATTTGTCTCAAGTTGTTAGTTGATTGAGAGTTGCATCTTTTTACTGTGGATTCTACATTTGTGCTGGTGTTCTCTATTCAATTTAACGTCTTTTGGGACAAAGCATTTTTAACAGCCTGCAAGAGTGAACGAGGGAAAAACTCGGAAAAGAGACAAGGTAGCGCTTGCTTCATCATTTTTTTAAACCTTCGGTGTTGGTTATAATTAAGTTTGATCGATCTTCTGGGCGACAAATCCCCCTCATTGTTAGCCTAGTTAGAAATTCAGAAGACGACACAGAAGCTCAGATTTTAGTGTAATTTGGATCATTCCAAAAAAGGAGTTTGGAGTGATTAAATTAGGGTCAAAATAGCATTTTAGCCCCCATTACTCCCCTACTCTTGCGTATTTTTGGAATTACCCCTCCCCCTCCTAAATCTTACATGTTTTTTGGGTTAAAGTTGCTGAGAGCTATCCTCTAGTCATAGGTCTCAGAAGTATGACTATGATTATGGGAATTCTTGAACCAGGTCTGAGAAGTCTGATTATAGTTTTGAGAGGTCTGGCCATAGCTACAAAAATTCTGATTATAGCTCTGTGAAGTCTGATCAAAAATGCGTAAATAGGACACAGAGGTCTAATTTAAGACTACAGTTAAAGGCAGACCGAGAGGTCTTTTAATTTAGTTTAGAAATATGTCAGAGATGATTGATACTAGTTCTGGGAATTTTGATTATAAGACGGGACATAAGTGTGAGAAGTCTGGCCATAGTTAAGGGCAGTCTGATCAACAGTCTAAAAATGGAATAGAGAAGTCTGAATATAGTTCTGGGACGTTTGACCAGAGTGCAAGCATAGT